>NC_091568.1:11202794-11207794 GCF_042767895.1 Penaeus vannamei
GATACATCTCTCTGTTCCAACACAGATAAAATACACAAGTTCACCTATCTACTGTGGATTCAACAGTTGTGAAGTATTGTGAATCAAGGGATTATTGAAAGGGCAAAAAATATTTGTAAACCCAAAGCAAAAAAAGATAGAAGAGAAAAGACTTGTTGATCACTTCATTCTGTCTAAAACAGTGAGGACCTTCACAAAAGCCTCCCATTCCCTAAACTTCATCCATTACAAGAGTGACTTAGATTTGCAATTTTGGGAGTGTTTTACCATAATCCATAAGCCAAAATGATGGATCATAACGAATTAGTGAAGGAAATGCAACATATCGACAAGTTGCCTGTGACAGAGCGTGTTGCAATTGCAAGAAAGAGAAGAAAACAACAATTAGCAACCTATGCCAAATGGGCAAAAACTGACAACTTCAGCAATCGCAAATCCAAGCCTTCGCAAAGAAAAAGTATTCAGTTTACTTCAGAGGTGCAGTTACTTGAAACAGCAGCCCGGGCAGCCAGCGACAAAGGAGCAATTGATGAAATGCGGATGCTTTTAAAAAACGGTTAGTCTTACTGCTCTGTTACTTTCCTTTCACATACTTCCCACTTCTCTTTGAAATATAAATAAACCACTTTATATACTATGAAACCAAACAACCATAATTGTCATCATAAAACCATTACCACAACACCACCAACCCTTGCCAAGAGGAGGCATACTACCCGCACTGAGGTTGCTCATAGCTGTGTGCACTAAACAATTGTTCATTTGTTTGGCCATCTCCTTAAAAGTAGGCTTAAAGTAATTTTTTAACTTTGTTTACTAGTATATCATGTATGATACAGCCTATATAGTAGAAAGTAAGGAAATTATATGTTGCTCATCCATGGATTTTTTTCCTTCAAGCAAAGAACTGCACAAAGCATCTGGCATGTAGTCTAGTATAATAAACAAAGCACCTGTCAGCATTGGGTTATACCACCAGCAGCCCCATGAAATCACCATCAAGCACCATCATCAAAGCGCCACTACCACACCAACATTACTACCAAACCTTCACCACCACACCACAATACAATCACAATCTACTACTACCATCAAATCATCACCAAAACTAGGCCTAATATCCACAAAATCAACAAAAACCTAGCCATTAGCTACTACAACCAGCAAGAACACCATCCATACCAACCCTACACCATCACCACACCTAAAATGTCACCACATCACGACCAAGTATACAATCTACCATCAACAGTGCTAACATCAATACTACCACTATCAAAACTACAAAGAAAAGCAAATTTTTCAATCAAATGAAGCTTTGGTACCAATAGAACTTACAAAGGTACAGGCTTCTGCACCCATCAATCAGAACCTCCAATTCCCCCTCCTCAATCATTCACCTATTTTCACATTACGTTGTAAAAAATTGGGTGAAGATTCATCCAATGTTTTGTGTACTGTCCATTCAAGATCCACTTAAGGTTCATACATGGTGGAAATACGTTCAGAGAAGATTCACCACTTTAAATGAGAAGTTAACTTCCAATGAAGAAAAACAAAAAAATTCCAAAGCCAGAGCATGGTAGACTAGGGGTGTTTTGTGTGACCCAGAACTATCATGACTGAGAAGCCACAATTTTTAAAAGAGTTGAGTGTTTTACAAGGGCCTAATACATCTTGTAAATCACTACATCAGTATATCATGACACTACAACCCTTGTGCTGGACTGCATGGCTGGCCAGCTTGCAACTTGATCATTAAACGGGTGATAAATGTTTGACTTGCATGAGGTTTTCATCTCTTGATGGATTATTATTGCTTTGACCAATTTTCAACACCTATTCACTTACAGAACCAAAGTACTTGCTCAAGATTCACTTTTCTTTGCTTTCTCTTCATCTAAGATCAGCTCAGAATTCACCAGTGAAACAACAATGTAGGGTCAAGATTAGGAGTCTACTCGACTTCTAATAGGTGTCTAACCTTGATTGACAGGCACATTAGCTCTGGCTTACTGGACTACTTTACAATTTAGTGTTAGTACTGTGCAACAAGATGTACCATACTGAATATGGCCAAGTGGCAGCCATGCAAATCACTGTCCTGTACCATCACAGCTGCCAGACCAGTTAAAGGTAGATCTGCACCCCTATAAATATTCTTTACAGGATGTGATGTCAAGTATGGCAATTTAATATAAAAAATAATCAGCAGGAATGGTAGGAATATTATAAAATACTTGTGATATTATGCTTATCATTTAATGAGGAATATAATCTATTGAAATATATTCTTATCAGCTGATAACTAGCTTCTTATCATGACTGCCCTAAATGCATTTCTGGTTTGAAGGAAGTACCTATTATTTCAATGATAAATACCTCACTTAATTTCTATATTCTGCATTATGCCATTTCCATATATTGTCTATAAGAAGTTTACACATCAAAGAAAATTCAAGAAAGAATGGTATTTAAAAATTTTACATATGTAAAATCAAAATGAAAGAAAACATCCTCACTATTTGAAATAGTATCTTGTACACTTTACTGTTATGTAAATGAATTTATGCATTTAATAATAATACAAGAACAACACCTACTATAATCTGTCAAATAATGAGTGTGTGCCTGTGATCTGAGGATAATTGAAAAATAGTTAATAATGTAATGCTTATGTTACTCTCAGATCATGCTTCAAGTCTTATATAAAAGTTCTATGTTTCACTGAACTACAGTGCAAATCATGATAACCATCTAAAAACATATATATCTTTTTTTTCAGGAGTTGATCCAAATCAAATGAATCATGATGGACTGACAGCACTACATCAAGCATGCATTGATGGGTCACTTGAGATGGTAAACCTACTCCTGAAAGCGGGTGCTAATGTTAATATAGTTGACAGGGACTTATGGACACCTCTCCATGCTGCTGCTACTTGTGGACATTTCAAAATTGTGACAACACTTATCAGAGCTGGTGCAAATCTGATAGCAATCAATGGTGATGGAGACCTACCATACGACATAACAGAAGATGAGGTGACTCAACATTACCTAGAGAATGAAATGACCAAAAGAGGTATCACCCAGGAGTTCATCAATCTGGCTCGCCAGGCTTCCCATAATAAAATGAAGGATGACATAGAATATCTCATTGAGAATGATGGTGATATCAACCAGCCTCTGGATCAAGGGGGTACACTGCTACATATAGCCATAGCAAATTGTTTTACTGATTTAATGGAAATTTTGCTTGAAAATGGGGCAGATGTTACAGCACGTGATGAAGATGGCTGGGAACCTATACACGTAGCAGCTTACTGGTGCAATGAAATTGCAATGGAAGCTTTGGCAGAAAAAGGGGCAAATCTACGGTCTCTGACTGATAATGGAGAAGTGCCCTATGATCTTTGTGATGATCCAAATTTGAAGATTCACTTCCTTCATATGATCAATGAAAGACCAGAATATAAATTTAAAGGAGATACAGAGGATGATGTACCTCTGAAGGAGGACACAAATGAAACCTTATATGGAGAAAATGATATAAAAATAGAACATGCTGTCCAAGAGTCACAGCAAAAGAACGAAGGTCTTTATTCTGAACATTTTATAACAGAGCCAGAGGACATTGGTGGAAAGAGATCATCTGAAGAAGTGCCTTTAAATCCCTTGCTAAATCTCCAAGCAACAGAACTATCTGAGCGCAGAAATTCAGTCAAGGAGGCCAAACATAGGGCACCACTGAAGAGAATGAACAGCATTGAGATTGGCAACATAGGAAAAATTTCACCCTATGCAACTAAAACTGGATTAGAAATTTCTGACCATGATAAGGACATCATACATGGTGAAAAGACACTAGAAAGAAACAGTCGTTATCAAAATTCAACCCTTGGGGCACAAAACACTGAAGATCAAAATACCGTAAAGGAGATTTTGGATCAAAAACTTACGAACAAAAAATCACTTGAAAATTCTCAGTCTGACAAAGAAAATGCCATTCCAAGCCAAGATAACAACATTAGTCCAGTACTCAGCAACAACATAAATGAAGCTTCAGAGACAACACAATCAGCCAACTCCCAGGAGGAGAGTGACCAGCCTGTTGCATCCACAAAGCTCATCCACATTCCCCGCAAGAAAAAGCCAGCACCTCCTCCTCCCCAGGGATCACTGCTGTATCTGAAGAGGCAACGGCAAGAAGCTCGTGAACTTCAGCTTGGGATGCTGAATGAGAGAAATGTAATTTTGCCTCCCACAACGCAGGGCTCTCATGCTTCTTACATCTATAACCCACCTCCGAGCCCAACGATGATACGTTACCATTACAAAATGACTTTGGATGAGGTCACCCATGTTGATTTCATAAAAGAGAAAAAATGCTCTATCATGTAAAATAAGTGAATTTGCAAAATGAATTCCAGGACAAACCCATCTTATATTTCATCATTCAGTTTTTCTTCCTTCTGATTCAACTCATAATTTGTTAGTTACTTTTTACTCATTGTTGATTTGGGGAAAAAATTAAGGACTTTTTAATATTCCCTCTAAGTTTTATGACTAGGTGATTAAAAGTCAATAGAGAACAATGCAGTTAAATATATAAATATATTTTTTAACATTTGATGATGACTATTCATGTATATACAGCAAAAATATATGAGAGAAAATGTATTTTGGAAATGTTTTATCCCTAACTAAATCTTTTTATGTACACTGGTAATTAACTTTAATACTGTATGTCTGATGATGATGATGATGATGATGATGATGATGATGATGATGATGATGATGATGATGATGATGATGATGATGATGACGATGACAATGACGATGATTATGATGATGATAATGATAATGATAATGATAATGATGATGATGATGATAATGATAATGATGATGATGATGATGATAGTGATAGTGATAGTGATAGTGATAGTAATAGTAATAGTAATAATAATAGTAATAGTAATAGTAATAGTAATAGTAAT
>NC_091568.1:11232794-11237794 GCF_042767895.1 Penaeus vannamei
CATTCTGTGGCCCATTGGGTTGTGTGTATGTACAAGAAGTGATATGATTATTATTGTAACTGAGTTTTAAATGGCTTGTACCCAGTGCCGCATCACAAGATAGAGTTATGGTTTGTAACTTAATTGTCCTGAAAACAATTATTTTACTGCATTTGAAAGGTACTCTGCCATGCTATATTATTCTAAATTATTGTACAAATATTGGCGATGTAGACCATTGTAATGAATAAAGGATAGTACAATAATAATGATAACAGTGACAATGATAATAGTAATGACAATAATAATGACAGTGATGATAATGATTATAAAAAAACTTTTGTTTTGTGCTGATCCATAAATTACGCTGATTATTTCTGCTATATCTCGTTAGTAGATACTGATAGGAATCTTTTAGTACTTGATGGGTTTTAGCATATAAACTGGTTCTAAAAATCAACCATGAAATCTATACTTATTATTTTTATTACTACTGTTATAATGATAACAGTAATATTAACAATAATAATGATTATTATCATAATCATCATTATTATGTGTTCACGTAAACTGCCCCTCCCTACAATACACCATAACTTATTTTTAAAAATTATTATCCGTCTTATTCTTCATTTGATCTTTATGGAATTCCTACTGTAGTTGTCAGATTGGCTCTTATCTGGGTATTACCAATTAATGAGATTTAAGAATATCAAAAGTATAAAAGCATGTTTTTCAAATGTACCTCTTGGCTGAATGGTCTTCTGTACACGCACTACACTCTATACACACACGTACGAGCTCACATGACTTTTACATACTTGCACAAACTCCCACTCATTCAAACCTGCTGACAAAAATACTTAGACATCCAAACATCAGGAAAAGAAAATGCACATTGAACCATAGCAGACAGGTTAGCAAAGACAATGTATAATGTTCTTTTCACACATTGAGATTATTGTTAGATCTGTGATAGAATAGCTTCTATATATTATGTGACATCAATGTCTTATTTATTTCTTGTTTCTTGTCTTTAAAAGCATTTTGCTAAATTAATGTTATGGAGGCTTCAGATTGAACATATATAATATGAATGATGTAAAAAAAAATGTAAATGAAAATCAATAACTTTACTGAACAAGAGATGTAAAATTAATGGTTTCTAATGTCACATTTTCATCAAAATTTTATATAACCATGATAAGGATATAGATTTGAAATTCATCAGTTACAGCTTGCTTTTTTAAGTTATTATTAACCTTCTTTCATATCTTTTCTGCAAGGTAAACATTGCGAATATCACTCTTTTACACATTATTCCCATTAGGTTACATCAGTTTCTAATATGAAGTCTGATGTTTCCATTTAATGAACTCTTAATTCAAAGGTCTTTAGGTCTATTTTTGAAAAAAATATAGATAGACTACATGAAGACATATATACAGAATAATTAAAAGTATAAATATCCAACATGTATGAACATTACTGGTAAGTGGAAAATGGAATCATATGGACAAGTACAGATGTTAAACATTAAATATTTTTTATAAAAAGAGCTAGGAATAATAAAAAACAAAGGCAATCTGATACTTCTTTATGTGAAAGTAGTTAGACATATAGTCAGTGGAAATATGAAAATATAACATGGATGAGAAGAGAAATAAAAATAGGTGTAGACTCATAAATGTATTCTTTGGTCTATGACAAAAGATAAAATATTCCTGACATGATTATGAGTAACATTTACAAAGCCAATGAATCGTAATTGATGACATCTATGGAAATACCTTAACAAAGCAAGAATCATCTTTTAGACCTTTTATTTAGATTTTCACCATGTCACTCCTTCCATATAAATCTGAACAATGTAAATTTCACTTGTTCCACATGAGATCAGCACAGATTCTCTGTGAAAGCCAATGGACAGTAACATAAGAATACTGCCCAGAAAATATAGCAATGCATTTCATCCAAATAGAGGCATTAAAATATATACAAATATACTCTGTACAGTATACATTGGCATAATGCCCCAACATATCACAGAAAAAATCATTTGAAAATTGTCTAAGAGTATATTTCAAATCAATGAAAGATTAAAATCATTACACATTAGCAAACACAGCAGCAAAAATCATGTCTCATTTTAAAGCTTTCCACCGACTGAAATAAATGAATACAGTATAGATTTGTTTAAAAATGTAAATAGCAGCTATAGAAACACATCACATGTCATTCACAATAATCATTTTTTTCATTATAACAGAGAAGCAGCATAATTGTGACTATTGTTACATAAAAATCGTACCTTATTTCAGATTCTTGAAGGACTATAAGTAACTGACATATCCCTAGTATTTTTGAATGATGTTTATTGTAAGCATTAGATATTTGAATTAAAAAGATTAAAATCAAACATACATAATCCCATTGTATATCAATTCAACATTCATGTATTAAAGTTTTCCTCTTAATCAATATCCATATTTTTAACACTATATTACCAATCTGATATGGGAGTAGTCCTGTATGTATATGTATATATATAAAAGTATAAAATAAACTATTCAATAAATGTATAAATATCATCTTTGGTACAATGATTTGTCTTGAGAACCGAGTTGCAATAACATGTCAAAGCATTCTAATGTAAATCAAATTATCCATTTTTTTCTAATCTAGAAATACCAACATCTTTGCATCGCATTTTAATTATTTGCTTGAAACGATGAAACTGCTAATAACAGATGGAGAGGATCTTAAATCATAACATACCAGTTTGTTCCACTTTTTAAATTCATATCCTCTCTCTCTCTCTCTCATCATTAGGTGCATACAAGTTGCAAAAGAAAAGATACAACACATTTGCAATAGAATATAAACATTAAAGCTCATTAAACATTTCTAACTTAGTAAAATAAAATCATGATACCGCTTATCACATAACCCTTCATCGTTCATATTCAATTTAAAAAAATCAAAGTCTGTAACTGCACTATGGACTGATGACATTAACTAATATCTCATCAACCAAATAGGAAAAGGAAAGTGCAATATTCAAAATGTATTTGGTAAAATTCTGAAAAATATCTGCATAATCTATATTCATTGTGATTATAGGTATTCAATATATTTTTCTGTTTCAAATATAAAACCATTCTAGGAGACTTCCTGATGATATGTTATCTTGCCTCTTGAACAGGGATAGGGTAACCTTGCCTCTTAAATATCTTGCTTCCTAGACAAGATCGGGGTGTCACTGCCCCTTAAGCAAAGTCAGGGGTCACCTTCTTAAAAAAGACAGGGTCACCTTGCTCCTTAAACAAGTCTCAAACAAGGTCTGTGGGTGTTTTCAAGTCTTGTCCTTGGTGGTGGGCTATGCAAGGCACGAGACCCCACAGCAGACATGGCACAAAAGACAGGCCACAGATTACATAATATATGATCATGTAGCTGCCAACAATATCACTCATCCAACCTGCAGAAAGGGGAGAAATGTATATCATAATAGAGATCTCTTTAGTGGAATATCTTTAAGACTTAGGTACTCAAATTAAATCTTAAGCCAATTACATTAGCTTTAATACACTTGACATTTCCAAAAAGCTGTCAATCAATTATCATGTACTCTAACTACCACCTGTAACAAAGCCAGTAACTAGAACTGCTCAATGGTAACTTTAATCTAACTAAATAACTAAATGTACAACTTCAACCCTTAAACACTTTGATACGTATCTTCAACCTAACTAAATAACTAAATACAGAACTTCACCTCTTACAGAGCTTAATACACTACTAAATTCATAAATTCAGCCCCTAAACAATCTAACAAATACCTCCATGCACAACCCCATTCATAAAAACACACCTTAGCAGTTAAACTAAAACACAACATTCAATCCCTAAACTTCACAACTTGCACCCCTTACCTGCGAAAGGTATAATAACCAGTCCTGAGATCCCCGTGAGGAACAGCATGATCCCGTGGGTCTGAGAGAGATGAGAGGAACTCAAATTCTCCGCCAGAAGGACCTGGGCTAGCGCTATGATGATGCCCATGCTGAAGCCAAACCACCCGACGCACAGGCTGATACTCCTGAAGTCCCAGGCGAGTGTCACAGCTGTAGGAAGGATGGAGATTAGCTGCGTGGTGGTGGGGGAGGGAGGTGGCGATGGAAGAAATGGGAGAGGGGTTAGGGGAAGAGGAAGAGGGAGAGCGTAAGAGAAAGGGAGAGGGAGAGGGAGAAGGGGAGGGAAAGAGAAAGGGAAAGGGGGTGGGAAAGAGAAAGAGAGAGTGGGGAGAGGGAAAGAGAAAGAGGGGAAAGGGAAAGGGAAAGAGAAAGGGAGAGAGGGAGAAAGAGAATGAGAGGGGGAAGGGAAAGAGAAGAGAGAGTGGGGAGAGGGAAAGGGAAAGGGAAAGGGAAAGGGAAAGAGAAAGAGAAAGAGAAAGAGAAAGAGAAAGAGAGAGAGAGAGAGAGAGAGAGAGAGAGAGAGAGAGAGAGACAGAGAGAGAGAGAGAGAGAGAGAGAGAGAGAGAGAGAGAGAGAGAGAGAGAGAGAGAGAGAGAGAGAGAGAGAATCATTATTCTACTTATGCCTCCACCGAAATTACCCTTCTTCTGCCTCACCTATGGCTGCGAGAGCACCATTGAAATTGGCCAAAATGTGATAGTAGCGCCTCTCCATCCATCCTCGGTCACCAACCCCCGCCATCAGGAGCTTGGCCAGCAGCTCGGAGGCGGCGAAGATGGAGAGGAGGAAGGGCGCCTCGGTAACCAGCTCGTGACTGACCGCTAACGCCGGCAGGAAGGCGATGTAGATAATCCACGCCTGGAAAGAGTGAAGTTAGAATATCTTCGTGATTTGTGGAATATTGCGGTCCGCCGTAGGCATGGAAAAGCTACAACTCTCTGTCGTTGCTCTTGTGTGTCTATAAGGTGCAAAAACGGAAATTCGAATTTAATACTACTTTCTTCGGATATATGCAGCTTTAGACTGTGTAATCAAGTGTTTTCA
>NC_091568.1:11274849-11279849 GCF_042767895.1 Penaeus vannamei
TTCTTCAATATCATTACTATTATCTTTGTCATCCCGACAACAACAAAGCCACCATGAACAAATGACAACAGAAATAACAATAAGAATTAATCAAAAGAGCAGTGACGTCATCTCAACCCCCCCCCCCACCTCCACTCTCTCTCTCTCTCTCTTCCATTCAGTCAGGCGAACCCACTCCAGCCCACCATCACACGCCCACTGAACCCACTTCTCCTTCTCTTGCTCCGTATCTTCTTTCCCTTTTTCTTTCTGTTTCTCCTTCCTTTTTCCTCTACGCTCAACATAGTCAGCTTGTTTCTGTCTTAGTCAGTCAGTCAGTCTGTCTGTCTGTCTGTCTGTCTGTCTATCTATCTCTCTGTCTGTCTGCCTGTCTATCTATCTGTCTATCTGTCTTCTCTCTCCAACTAGCCATCTATCTATCCATTTGCTTATATTCCCATTTAATACATTTCCGTCTCTTTTTCTGTTTCTTTTCATGTTCTTTTCCTTCTCTCTCTCCATCCAGTACCTCCATTCTTTCTCTTCATCCTTCCATTTCATCTTCTTTCTCCATCTCTCCTCTTCCTCCTCTCTACTCTCTCTCCTCCATATAATCTTTCCGTTCTCCTTCCATTCCCTCTTCCCCTTCCTCTTTTCCTCTCTCTCCCTCCCTTCTCCATCTTTTCCTTTATCCATCTCTTTATCCTCCCACCTCATCTTTTCTGTCCCTTCTTTCATTTTCCTCTGTACCTCCCTTCCTCCATCCTTCCTTCTATCCCTCCTCCATTCTCTCTCTCTCTTTGCCTCCTCCTATCCCTCTCTCCATCCTTCCTTCACCTTCTTTCTATCCCTCCTCCATTCTCCCTCTCCTTCCCTTCCTCCCTCCCTAGTCTGTCTCCTTCCCTTCCTCCCTCCCTACTCTGTCTCCTTCCCTTTCTCCCACCCCTACTCTCTCTTCCACTCTCCACCCTCCCTCCCTCTCTCTCTTTTCTCTCTACCCTCGTTCCTTTCCTCCCTCTCCATCCTCCCTCCCTCTCTACTCTCCCTCCTCTCTCTCCCCACTCCATCCCTCCCTCTTCACACCTCTCCACCCCACCCCCTAACCTCCTTTTTACACAACAGCCTCCTCACCAAGGCAACCGAGCCTCCCCGTCATCCCCAACTCCCCTCTCCCCCTTACTCTTATGAAGGAACCCCCACCCCACCCCACCCCCCATTCTAACCCCCATTTAGACCCACGTAGGGAACGCGCCCTCGGCCGCCACCCGCGACTGCTTGCCTCTTTGGCTCGCCTTCGCTTCGCCCCTTTTCGTTCCCGTCTTCGTTCACATCCTCGTTCCCGTCTTCATTACCGTCTTCGTTCACATCACCGTTCCGTTCCCGTCTTCGTTCACATCTTCGTTCCTGTCTTCGTTCACATCTTCGTTACCGTCTTCGTTCACATTTTCGTTCCCGTCTTCGTTCACATCTTCGTTCCCGTCTTCGTCCACGTCTTCGTCCACAACTTCGTTCCCGTCTTCATTCCTATCTTCCTGTCTCCCGTCGTCTTCGAACACCTGTGGTTACGAGACGACCATACGCCACCCGTCAATTGCCGAACCACCACTCCCGCACTCGCCCAAACGACCAGGTAGCAATTCCGGGAAACAATGCCTCTAGCGTGTTGTCGGCGAGGTCAGACGAGGTCGGGCGAGGGCGGGCGAGGGCGGGCGAGGTCAGACGAGGGCGGGCGAGGGCGGGCGAGGTCGGGCAAGGGCGGGCGAGGTCAGACGAGGGCGGGCGAGGGCGGGTGAGGGCGGGCGAGCGAGGGCGAGGGCGGGCGAGGGCGGGCGAGCGAGGGAGGGCGAGGGCGAGGGCGGGCGTGGGCGGGCGAGGGCGGGTGAGGTGACGGTGCCGGCAGACTGGCTGAGACGGAGGAAAGATGGCATGCAGACAGTGGATCGCCAACCTACATTTACCAGGTCATGTATCCCTCTCGCGTGACCTAACTCCCGTGTGCTCAGTGACCTTAACCGCGTGTGCCTTGTGCGAGCGAGAGAGAGAGAGAGAGAGAGAGAGAGAGAGAGAGAGAGAGAGAGAGAGAGAGAGAGAGAGAGAGAGAGAGAGAGAGAGAGAGAGAGAAAAGAAAGAAAGAAGAGGGATGAGAGAAGACAGACAGACAGGCAGAGAGAAGAGAGCCACGGACAGACAGACAGAGATATGAATGGAAAGTCTCTTCACTCCCTAATCCGCTATAACTTTCCAGCCGGTAAATTACGACGGAAATACTACAGAAAAAGCTCTTAAAATCGCCTGAACCATCGCATGGTGTGGTCTTCTATTGCGACTTTCCATGCTGACTTTACAGTAAACATCGACCAAACGTTAAGAAGCAAAGATAAATATCAGTATTATTATACCTTATCCCTACTAATATTATCAGAAGGATATTGATAATGGAAATGCTAGTGATAATAACAACCATAACAAAGATAATACTGATGATGATATGATGACGGTAATAATAACGATAATTATAATGATAATATCAATAGTATACATAATGGCGATGATGATGATGATGAAAATGATAAGAATAACAAAACCTGCAAGCTTCACAACAAAGAGTCAAGCAAAGATAGCCATCATCCCCCTCCCCCCTCATGCCATGGCGAGAGTAACCGAGGAACCTAAATATTCACTCCATTACCTACTCTTTCGTCTCAGGGAAGCACCGTCTACAGAATAATCTTCGAGATGTAAAAAAGAAAAGAAAGAAAGAAAGAAACGAATGGATGCTGCGACAAGGCCATGGGATGCTTGGCGACGATCACACGTCTCCATTGATGTACGTGTGTAGACATGTATGTATGTATACATGGGTGAATGTGAAAATGCAAGGAGGAATAAACATGTATGTGTATACAGAAAGACACACGTGAAAATAATGAATGTGAAAATGCATGGAGGAACAAGGATGTATACATACATAAAGATACACATGGAAACAAACCCCTAATGAATATATGTACACATAAATACAAACTCACATACACAAGAAACATGCGGGAAAAACGATACACACAAATAAACGAATACATGTAGATAAATTTACAAACACTGCGCACATACATAAACATCCACACAAAAATAAACCTGCACATACACACACACACACACACATACCCACACACACACACACACATACACACAAACATACACACACTCACACACACACACACACACACACACACACACACACACACACACACACATATATATATATATATATATATATATACATATATATATATATATATATAAATATATACTAACACAAAGCCACACGGATAACCTATACACAAACACAAACAAACACAAATACAAATACACATATAAAACATTTATATGTATACCTGATTATGCTGTAGAAAAAAAACACACAACAGCTTTATTGCAAGATGAGACAACAGTTTCGAATTCCTCCCTGATCTTACCTTCCTGAATACATGTATATGTGCATAGGTATGATTAAATGATAATAATAACAGTAATAATAACAAGAAAAACAACAACAATAACACTAATAATAATGGTAATAGTGATAATAATAATAATAATAATAATAATAATAATAATAATAATAATAATAATAATAATAATAATAATGATGATGATGATAATAATAATAATAATAATGATAATAATAATAATAATAATAACAACAACAATAATAATAAAATAATGACAATACCACTACTACTACTACTACTAATAATAATAATATAATAACAATAATAACAATAACAATGATAATAGCAAAAACAATAATAATGATAACCGATTTACGACCATCCTCTCTGACGAGAACCTTTGGCACTCGAGGCACGACCCAGCACCGTCTCACTTGGGCACCTTAGTATATATGGCACTGTCTCTGAATTTCTGAACCCATGCCACCGAGCGCTCATGGAAATCGTCCGTTAAGCTTCGCGGTCATGACTCTAGTATGTAATAGTAATAGTTTGAGTCGATACTTTGAGTAGTAGTAATAGTATGAGTCAATACTGTGGGTAATAGTAATAGTATGAGTCAATAATGTGAGTAATAGTAATAGTATGTCAATACTATGAGTAACAGTAATAATATGAGTAATAGTAATAGTATGTGCCAATACTATGAGTAAAAGTAATAGTATGAGTGAATACTATGAGTAATAGTAATAGTATGAGTCAATACTATGAGTAATAGTAATAGTATGAGTCAATACTATGAGTAATAGTAATAATATGAGTCAATACTATGAGTAATAGTAATAGTATGAGTAAATACTATGAGTAACAGTAATAGTATGAGTTAATACTATGAGTAATAGTAATAGTATGAGCCAATACTATGAGTAACAGTAATAATATGAGTAAATACTATGTGTAATAGTAATTGTATGAGTCAAAACTATGAGTAATATTATGAGTAAATGAATAATTTCGAAGGAGCTGGTATGATCCAAGTTGCACAGGACTTTCCTTCGACCAAGTTGGTTCTGTATGCTCCTTGGCGTTGTCAGGGAGGGTAGTTACAAAAGCATATACCTGTAATTACGCCTGTCTGTCTGTCTGTACGTGTGTGGGCGCTGTGCATCTATATTTGTCGGGAAATGGACCGAGGTTCTCCAATTTTAGCGTGGTTCTATGCCAGTCAGTACGCCCCTCCCTCCCTTCCTTCCTCCCTTTCCCTCCCTCCTTCTTCCCTCCCCCTCCCTTTCCATTCTCTCCCTCCCCTTCCCTTCTCTCCCTCCCTCCCCTTCCCTTCTCTCCCTCCCCTTCCCTCCCCTCCCCTTCCCTTCCCTCCCCTTCCCTTCCCTTCCCCCTCCCTCTCCTTCCCTTCCCTTCTCCCTTCTCTCCCCTCCCCTTCTCTTATCTCCCTTCCTTCCGCTCCCCTTCCCTTCCCTTCTCCCCCTCTCCTCCCTCCCTTCTCTCCCTCCCTCCCCTCTCCTCCCCTTCCCTCCCCTTCTCTTATCTCCCTCCCTCCCTTCCCACCCC
>NC_091568.1:11302349-11307349 GCF_042767895.1 Penaeus vannamei
ATAATAATAATAATAATAATAATAATAATAAGAAAATAATAATAACAACAATAATAATAATAATATCAATAATAATAATAATAATAATAATAATAATAATAATAATAATAATAATAATAATAATAATAATAATAATAATAATAATAATATCAATAATAATAATAATAATAATAATAATAATAATAATAATAATAACAATGACAATAACAATAATAATAATAACACTAATAACAACAATCATAATAACACTAATAATAAGAGACAGCAACTGTTTCGTACGACCGTCTCACCAACCCAGAAAATCTCCCGCGTGCTCAGTCAAAGCCAGGTGCTCAAGACAGGTGTCGATCGAGTCAGTAAATCAAAATGTAATAAAACCGGGAATCTGCACAACAGCTGCGAACGATCTCACTCTGTTGCGCAACACGGTATCAACACGAGAAGCACTCAGAATGCGCATACCTCCGCCAAGGCAATAGGGTCACTGATGCGATAAAAATATTCAGACGAAGAATTACATAAAAAAGGAATTATATATAAAAAAAAAATATATATATATATAAAATGCTAATGAATCTTTTAAAAAATCCTGTATCCGGATTATGATCATCATTATCACCAAAAAATTATGACTTGTGCTAAGACATACCTCTGGTAAAAAAAAGAAAAAAAAGAAAAAAAACATTCATTTTTGTTACCCTACAAACAAACACACTAACCAACACTACCAAAAACATAATAACAAATGTTGACAATAAACACATGACAAGGCGTGTTACCACTGATACCATGCCAACATCACTTCCAATACTAGCAGAGGTACTCTAACCTGAGATATTTTTCTTATTTACAGATTTAGTCTTAACGGCCCCCTCAATATCCGAATCGCCGTTCCAACATTCGTGATTTGAGTTTGAACGATAGATTCGGATATGAGCATAGTATTGTTATTTAATATACTTCGGTTTGACAATTCGATTCAGTTTTTATACCTGGATAAGGGTATAAAGAGGCCTAAGGTTGTCAACCTATAGTGCACAAAAAAAAATAAATAAATAAATAAACCCAGTCACTTGAGAATTCCGATTCGCCGTTTCCTTTATATCTTTATCAGCTGACAATGGATACACATATTTACATATCTTTCCTATCTTTAAGTCATTTCACAATATATCTTCATCATCGTCATTCTCATTTGCTTCCTTCACCACCTCTGTTATCTTTTTTCCCCTCAAAAGATACCTGCTGAATCGAAGTGCCTTTAGAGTCTGAGATAAGATGCCACTTAATTCCTTCCTAAAACCAGACAAGGCATAACAAAAGAATCCGGTTACGTGTCCACATAATCCTCAACTGGCGTGTGTCAGGATTTCTCAAAGTCAGCTTCCCCCCCAAACGGCGTCCTTCTCATCCATACAACGTCGCTCTGGTCATGCGCAAGGGAATCGGACGCAGGGGCCACTCCGCGTCCTCGAACTGGTCGCCGATTCCGCCTGAAGCTCTTAGTGGCCGTACTCAGTCAAATGCTTTGCCTGAGCTCTTTATAATTGGATGGAATCATGTCGTATACGGCGGTATTCTGAGACACGGGCAAGGTCGGCATAATGAGGAGGTTTTGGCGTTTCTCCTTCGCAAAATGTGGGTGTTGGAGATCGCGCGGATGTGTTCTGGGTCCGTCTTTGGCGCGGACTTCGGCAAAGTTTCTCTGCTCTCTTGAGACACAAAGTGCAATTGTTACTGCGTCCCGGGCCTAATTATTTGCGTGCAGGATTTGCACTAACAGAAGCTCTCTCTCTCTCTTTCTCTCACACACTTACACGCACACACACGCACACACACACACACACACACACACACACACACACACACACACACACACACACACACACACACACACACACACACACACACAGTCACCCTTACTCTCCCCCCTACGCAACATAACCGAAAACAAACCAACAAAACGCACAAAAGGCCTGTACCCTTAGCATCTTAAGAAAAAAAAAAAAAAAAAAAAAAAAAAAAAAAAAAGCTTCCTCTACAAGATATCAACTTCTCCCGCCGCCATCGCCTCCACCCACCCCCCCCCCCCCGCCCGCCACCGCCGCCCCTGACACCTGATAACGCATCCACTAAAATGTTGCTCGTCTCTCGCTCGATCTCTGGTTCCGTCGCGCTCGCTATCGCCGCTCCTCTCGCCTCTTTCTGCTTTTCTTTCTGTGTCGCTCTTTCTTTAGGTGCGACGCAAATGCCTGGAAACGTGCACATACTTACATATATCCATACATGTATACATACACTCATGCATGCATGCATACATACATACAGACAGACATACATTCATGCTTACATGCATACATACATATATATACACACATGTATGTATATATGTATATTTATGTATGTATATTTGTATGCATGTATGTATGCTTGTACTTGTTTGATTGCATGTGCGTATGCATGTATGTACGTACGCTAACGTGGTCCTTCTCCCCCCCCTCTTTGTCTCCCTCCCCCCCCCTCTCTCTCTAGCTCTCCCCCCCTCTCTCTCTTCCTCTACCCTTCTCTTTCTCTCTCTCTCCCTCTCCACCTCTCTCTCTGTCTCTCCGTCCCTCCCTCACTCTCCTCTCCGTCCCTCCTCTCTCTCTCCCACTCCCCCTCCCCACCTTCTCTCTCTCTCTCTCTCTCCATCTCCATCTCTCTCTCTCTCTCCCTCTCCATCTCTCTCTCTCTCCCTCTCCCTCGCCTTACCTCCCTATCTCCCTCTCCCCCTATCTCCCTCTCTCTCCCTCTCTCCCCCCTTTCCCCCCTCTCTCCCTCTCTCGCCGTCGCTCGGTTGGTTTCAATTACAACTGCGATGGATTCCATTCTGTCCTTCCTCGCTGCTGCCAAGCCCTTTCAACGCGGCAGGAGGTAGGAGTTGGAGTAGAAAGGGAGTGGGGGAGTGGGGGAGTGGGGGAGGGGTTTTGGAAGTGAGAGTAGGGAGAGAGGCCTGTGTAGAAAGGGAGTAGGGGAGTGGGAGTAGATGCTAGGGGAGTGGAGGCGAGGGGAGAGAGGTCTGTGGGAACGTAGAAGGGAGGAGGTAGGAGTTGGAGTAGAAAGGGAGTGGGGGAGTGGGGGAAGGGTTTTGGAAGTGAGAGTAGGGGAAAGTGGGAGTAGATGCTAGGGGAGTGGAGGCGAGGGGAGAGAGGCCTGTGGGAGCGTAGAAGGGAGGAGGTGGGAATTGGAGTAGAAAGGGAGTGGGGGAGTGGGGGAGGGGTTTTGGAAGTGAGAGTAGGGAGAGAGGTCTGTGGGAACGTAGAAGGGAGGAGATGGGAGTTGGAGTAGAAAGGGAGTGGGGGTAGTGGGGAGGGTTTTGGAAGTGAGAGTAGGGAGAGAGGCCTGTGGGGAGCGTAGAAGGGAGGAGGAGATGGGAGTGGGAGTAGAAAGGGAGTGGGGGAGTAGGGGGATGTGGGGGAGGGGTTTTGGAAGTGAGAGTAGGGAGAGAGGCCTGTGGGGGCGTAGAAGGGAGGAGATGGGAGGAGGGAGTAGAAAGGGGGAGTGGGGGAGTGGGGGGAGGGGTTTTGGGGAAGTGAGAGTAGGGAGAGAGGCCTGTGGGGGCGTAGAAGGGAGGAGATGGGAGTGGGAGTAGAAAGGGAGGGGGGGAGTGGGGGAGTGGGGGAGGGGTTTTGGAAGTGAGAGTAGGGAGAGAGGCCTGTGGGGGCGTAGAAGGGAGGAGATGGGAGAGGGAGTAGAAAGGGAGTGGGGGAGTGGGGGAGGGTTTTGGAAGTGAGAGTAGGGAGAGAGGCCTGTGGGGGGCGTAGAAGGGAGGAGGTGGGAGTGTGGGAGTGGAGGAGGGGTTTTGGGAAGTGGAGAGTAGTGAGAGGAGGCCTGTGGGAGCGTAGAAGGGAGGTGGGAGTGAGGGAGAGGGGTCAATGGAGTGGGAGTAGAGATGCTAGGGGAGTGTGGGAGTGAGGAGCGGGAGAGGGGACGTGGGAGTCGGAGTGGAGGCTGTGTGTGTGTGTGTCTATTATATACATACATATATACATACATATAAATAAATATATATATATATATATACATATATATATATATATATATATATATATATATATATATATATATATATATATACAAATAGAAAGGGGGGGAGAGAGAGAGAGAGAGAGAGAGAGAGAGAGAGAGAGAGAGAGAGAGAGAGAGAGAGAGAGAGAGAGCGAGAGCGAGAGCGAGAGCGAGAGCGAGAGCGAGAGCGAGAGCGAGAGCGAGAGCGAGAGAGAGAGAGACAGCCAGAGAGAATAGCGAGAGGAGGAGGGGCCAAAGAGCGCTTGCACGAGGGGAATCGCTGAGGGGAAACCGGCATAAGGGCGCTGCACGAGGGGAAGGTCAGAGGGAGACACATCAAAGGAGAAGGATGCGGGGAAGAGAGGCTGAGAAAGGAACGGCGAAAGAAGCTGCCAAGGGGGGAGGGAGGAGGAGGAGGAGGAGGAGGAGGAGGAGGAGGAAAGGAGGGAAGGTAGAAGGGAGGAGGAGGAGGAGGAGGAGGAGGAGAGGATGAGGGAGGGAGAGGAGGAGGAGGAGAACGAGAGGAGGAGGAGAACGAGGAGGAGGAGGAGGAGGAGGAGGAGGAGGAGTAGGAGGAGGAGAAGAAGACGAAATAGAAGAAACATGAAGAAGAAGAAGACGAAAAAGAATAAAAATGAAGAAGACGAAAAAGAAGAAGAAGAAATAGAAGAAGCAGAAGGAAAGGAGAAGAAGGAGAAGGAAAAGGAGAGGGGGAAGAGGGAGAAGAAGGAAAAGAAGGAAAAAAGGGAAAGGAAGGAGAATAGGAAGGCGAAAAAGAAGAAAGAGCAGAAGAGAGAAAAGACGAAAAGAAGGAGAAGGAGACGGCGAAAGAGATGAAACAAAAGGAGAAGGAAAAGAACGAGAAGGTCAAGGGAGAAGAAGAAGAAGAAGAAGGGAACAAAAAGAATAAGGAATAAAAGACAGGACACATGGAGGAGAGGAAGAGTGGAAAA
>NC_091568.1:11317349-11333308 GCF_042767895.1 Penaeus vannamei
TTCCTCGGCCTCAGGGGTGGGCCTCCTGCCTTGCACTTCTCTTCCTCGGCCTCAGGGGTGGGCCTCCTGCCTTGCACTTCCCTTCCTCGGCCTCAGGGGTGGGCCTCCTGCCTTGCACTTCTCTTCCTCGGCCTCAGGGGTGGGCCTCCTGCCTTGCGCTTCCCTTCCTCGGCCTCAGGGGTGGGCCTCCTGCCTTGCACTTCTCTTCCTCGGCCTCAGGGGTGGGCCTCCTGCCTTGCACTTCTCTTCCTCGGCCTCAGGGGTGGGCCTCCTGCCTTGCACTTCCCTTCCTCGGCCTCAGGGGTGGGCCTCCTGCCTTGCGCTTCCCTTCCTCGGCCTCAGGGGTGGGCCTCCTGTCTTGCACTTCTCTTCCTCGGCCTCAGGGGTGGGCCTCCTGCCTTGCACTTCTCTTCCTCGGCCTCAGGGGTGGGCCTCCTGCCTTGCACTTCCCTTCCTCGGCCTCAGGGGTGGGCCTCCTGCCTTGCACTTCTCTTCCTCGGCCTCAGGGGTGGGCCTCCTGCCTTGCACTTCCCTTCCTCGGCCTCAGGGGTGGGCCTCCTGCCTTGCGCTTCCCTTCCTCGGCCTCAGGGGTGGGCCTCCTGCCTTGCACTTCTCTTCCTCGGCCTCAGGGGTGGGCCTCCTGCCTTGCACTTCTCTTCCTCGGCCTCAGGGGTGGGCCTCCTGCCTTGCACTTCTCTTCCTCGGCCTCAGGGGTGGGCCTCCTGCCTTGCACTTCTCTTCCTCGGCCTCAGGGGTGGGCCTCCTGCCTTGCACTTCTCTTCCTCGGCCTCAGGGGTGGGCCTCCTGCCTTGCACTTCCCTTCCTCGGCCTCAGGGGTGGGCCTCCTGCCTTGCACTTCTCTTCCTCGGCCTCAGGGGTGGGCCTCCTGCCTTGCGCTTCCCTTCCTCGGCCTCAGGGGTGGGCCTCCTGCCTTGCACTTCTCTTCCTCGGCCTCAGGGGTGGGCCTCCTGCCTTGCACTTCTCTTCCTCGGCCTCAGGGGTGGGCCTCCTGCCTTGCACTTCCCTTCCTCGGCCTCAGGGGTGGGCCTCCTGCCTTGCGCTTCCCTTCCTCGGCCTCAGGGGTGGGCCTCCTGCCTTGCACTTCTCTTCCTCGGCCTCAGGGGTGGGCCTCCTGCCTTGCACTTCTCTTCCTCGGCCTCAGGGGTGGGCCTCCTGCCTTGCACTTCCCTTCCTCGGCCTCAGGGGTGGGCCTCCTGCCTTGCACTTCTCTTCCTCGGCCTCAGGGGTGGGCCTCCTGCCTTGCACTTCCCTTCCTCGGCCTCAGGGGTGGGCCTCCTGCCTTGCACTTCTCTTCCTCGGCCTCAAGGGTGGGCCTCCTGCCATGCACTTCTCTTCCTCGGCCTCAAGGGTGGGCCTCCTGCCTTGCGCTTCCCTTCCTCGGCCTCAGGGGTGGGCCTCCTGCCTTGCACTTCTCTTCCTCGGCCTCAGGGGTGGGCCTCCTGCCTTGCACTTCTCTTCCTCGGCCTCAGGGGTGGGCCTCCTGCCTTGCACTTCTCTTCCTCGGCCTCAGGGGTGGGCCTCCTGCCTTGCACTTCTCTTCCTCGGCCTCAGGGTTGGGCCTCCTGCCTTGCACTTCTCTTCCTCGGCCTCAGGGGTGGGCCTCCTGCCTTGCACTTCCCTTCCTCGGCCTCAGGGGTGGGCCTCCTGCCTTGCACTTCTCTTCCTCGGCCTCAGGGGTGGGCCTCCTGCCTTGCACTTCCCTTCCTCGGCCTCAGGGGTGGGCCTCCTGCCTTGCACTTCTCTTCCTCGGCCTCAGGGGTGGGCCTCCTGCCTTGCACTTCTCTTCCTCGGCCTCAGGGGTGGGCCTCCTGCCTTGCACTTCCCTTCCTCGGCCTCAGGGGTGGGCCTCCTGCCTTGCACTTCTCTTCCTCGGCCTCAGGGGTGGGCCTCCTGCCTTGCACTTCTCTTCCTCGGCCTCAGGGGTGGGCCTCCTGCCTTGCACTTCCCTTCCTCGGCCTCAGGGGTGGGCCTCCTGCCTTGCACTTCTCTTCCTCGGCCTCAGGGGTGGGCCTCCTGCCTTGCACTTCTCTTCCTCGGCCTCAGGGGTGGGCCTCCTGCCTTGCACTTCTCTTCCTCGGCCTCAGGGGTGGGCCTCCTGCCTTGCACTTCCCTTCCTCGGCCTCAGGGGTGGGCCTCCTGCCTTGCACTTCTCTTCCTCGGCCTCAGGGGTGGGCCTCCTGCCTTGCACTTCCCTTCCTCGGCCTCAGGGGTGGGCCTCCTGCCTTGCACTTCTCTTCCTCGGCCTCAAGGGTGGGCCTCCTGCCATGCACTTCTCTTCCTCGGCCTCAGGGGTGGGCCTCCTGCCTTGCACTTCTCTTCCTCGGCCTCAGGGGTGGGCCTCCTGCCTTGCACTTCTCTTCCTCGGCCTCAGGGGTGGGCCTCCTGCCTTGCACTTCTCTTCCTCGGCCTCAGGGGTGGGCCTCCTGCCTTGCACTTCTCTTCCTCGGCCTCAGGGGTGGGCCTCCTGCCTTGCACTTCTCTTCCTCGGCCTCAGGGGTGGGCCTCCTGCCTTGCACTTCTCTTCCTCGGCCTCAGGGGTGGGCCTCCTGCCTTGCACTTCTCTTCCTCGGCCTCAGGGGTGGGCCTCCTGCCTTGCACTTCTCTTCCTCGGCCTCAGGGGTGGGCCTCCTGCCTTGCACTTCTCTTCCTCGGCCTCAGGGGTGGGCCTCCTGCCTTGCACTTCTCTTCCTCGGCCTCAGGGGTGGGCCTCCTGCCTTGCACTTCTCTTCCTCGGCCTCAGGGGTGGGCCTCCTGCCTTGCACTTCCCTTCCTCGGCCTCAGGGGTGGGCCTCCTGCCTTGCACTTCTCTTCCTCGGCCTCAGGGGTGGGCCTCCTGCCTTGCACTTCTCTTCCTCGGCCTCAGGGGTGGGCCTCCTGCCTTGCACTTCTCTTCCTCGGCCTCAGGGGTGGGCCTCCTGCCTTGCACTTCTCTTCCTCGGCCTCAGGGGTGGGCCTCCTGCCTTGCACTTCTCTTCCTCGGCCTCAGGGGTGGGCCTCCTGCCTTGCACTTCTCTTCCTCGGCCTCAGGGGTGGGCCTCCTGCCTTGCACTTCTCTTCCTCGGCCTCAGGGGTGGGCCTCCTGCCTTGCACTTCTCTTCCTCGGCCTCAGGGGTGGGCCTCCTGCCTTGCACTTCTCTTCCTCGGCCTCAGGGGTGGGCCTCCTGCCTTGCACTTCTCTTCCTCGGCCTCAGGGGTGGGCCTCCTGCCTTGCACTTCTCTTCCTCGGCCTCAGGGGTGGGCCTCCTGCCTTGCACTTCTCTTCCTCGGCCTCAGGGGTGGGCCTCCTGCCTTGCACTTCTCTTCCTCGGCCTCAGGGGTGGGCCTCCTGCCTTGCACTTCTCTTCCTCGGCCTCAGGGGTGGGCCTCCTGCCTTGCACTTCTCTTCCTCGGCCTCAGGGGTGGGCCTCCTGCCTTGCACTTCTCTTCCTCGGCCTCAGGGGTGGGCCTCCTGCCTTGCACTTCTCTTCCTCGGCCTCAGGGGTGGGCCTCCTGCCTTGCACTTCTCTTCCTCGGCCTCAGGGGTGGGCCTCCTGCCTTGCACTTCTCTTCCTCGGCCTCAGGGGTGGGCCTCCTGCCTTGCACTTCCCTTCCTCGGCCTCAGGGGTGGGCCTCCTGCCTTGCACTTCCCTTCCTCGGCCTCAGGGGTGGGCCTCCTGCCTTGCACTTCTCTTCCTCGGCCTCAGGGGTGGGCCTCCTGCCTTGCACTTCTCTTCCTCGGCCTCAGGGGTGGGCCTCCTGCCTTGCACTTCTCTTCCTCGGCCTCAGGGGTGGGCCTCCTGCCTTGCACTTCTCTTCCTCGGCCTCAGGGGTGGGCCTCCTGCCTTGCACTTCTCTTCCTCGGCCTCAGGGGTGGGCCTCCTGCCTTGCACTTCTCTTCCTCGGCCTCAGGGGTGGGCCTCCTGCCTTGCACTTCTCTTCCTCGGCCTCAGGGGTGGGCCTCCTGCCTTGCACTTCTCTTCCTCGGCCTCAGGGGTGGGCCTCCTGCCTTGCACTTCTCTTCCTCGGCCTCAGGGGTGGGCCTCCTGCCTTGCACTTCTCTTCCTCGGCCTCAGGGGTGGGCCTCCTGCCTTGCACTTCTCTTCCTCGGCCTCAGGGGTGGGCCTCCTGCCTTGCACTTCTCTTCCTCGGCCTCAGGGTTGGGCCTCCTGCCTTGCACTTCTCTTCCTCGGCCTCAGGGGTGGGCCTCCTGCCTTGCACTTCTCTTCCTCGGCCTCAGGGGTGGGCCTCCTGCCTTGCACTTCTCTTCCTCGGCCTCAGGGGTGGGCCTCCTGCCTTGCACTTCTCTTCCTCGGCCTCAGGGGTGGGCCTCCTGCCTTGCACTTCTCTTCCTCGGCCTCAGGGGTGGGCCTCCTGCCTTGCACTTCTCTTCCTCGGCCTCAGGGGTGGGCCTCCTGCCTTGCACTTCTCTTCCTCGGCCTCAGGGGTGGGCCTCCTGCCTTGCACTTCTCTTCCTCGGCCTCAGGGGTGGGCCTCCTGCCTTGCACTTCTCTTCCTCGGCCTCAGGGGTGGGCCTCCTGCCTTGCACTTCTCTTCCTCGGCCTCAGGGGTGGGCCTCCTGCCTTGCACTTCTCTTCCTCGGCCTCAGGGGTGGGCCTCCTGCCTTGCACTTCTCTTCCTCGGCCTCAGGGGTGGGCCTCCTGCCTTGCACTTCTCTTCCTCGGCCTCAGGGGTGGGCCTCCTGCCTTGCACTTCTCTTCCTCGGCCTCAGGGGTGGGCCTCCTGCCTTGCACTTCTCTTCCTCGGCCTCAGGGGTGGGCCTCCTGCCTTGCACTTCTCTTCCTCGGCCTCAGGGGTGGGCCTCCTGCCTTGCACTTCTCTTCCTCGGCCTCAGGGGTGGGCCTCCTGCCTTGCACTTCTCTTCCTCGGCCTCAGGGTTGGGCCTCCTGCCTTGCACTTCTCTTCCTCGGCCTCAGGGGTGGGCCTCCTGCCTTGCACTTCTCTTCCTCGGCCTCAGGGGTGGGCCTCCTGCCTTGCACTTCTCTTCCTCGGCCTCAAGGTGGCCCTCCTACTTCTGAAGCATGTCTGTCTATTTTCAAGGATTAAATACCAACAGCCGCTAGTTAGTCTTATATCCAGCCTTTACCGACTGGGTGTTAGGATATATCATATTCTAGACGCCATTTTTGCATAAGGCTTAGAGTTATGCACAAACTGGCAGGTGGAAACGGCGGCCACAACCCGAGCCAAGCCACGACCCCGACTACCCGAGGCAATTGGTGTTGACCTGGCTCGCGTGATCACGTGTCTCTATGCAGGGTCAACACAAGTCCTTCAGCAATGGCCTCTGCCCTTCAACTCCTGTTAGACTGGGTATATATATATATATATATATATATATATATATATATATATATATATATATATATATACATATATATATATATACATATATACATATATATATACATATATACATATATATATATACATATATATATATATACATATATATATATATACATATATATATATATATATATATATATATATATATATATATATATATATATATATATATATATATATATATAAACATTATACATATACATATGAATATACACATTATACACATTACACACACACACACATATTGATATATATATTATTGACAATGACAAACAAACACACTCGCACACAGACACAAAATGCTGACCCGCACCGAGGTCCTCCCATACTTCGCCCATGCAACGGAATGACTCGGGACAAACAATGCAGATTCTGCCGGAACTATGCAACAGATTCAATGCGTCCGAGATGACTAACATTCAACCCTCACGTTTTTTCTCTTTTTTCCATTTTTTTCTTATTTTTTTTAGACACCTGCAATCGTGACTCACCCTCTGACGTCACGAACAGACAGTGTTGCCGACTTGGCGGGCAAGCATAAACGGACGAATGAGAAACGGCACGGAGAGGCCAGTTTCCCTTCGGTCATTCACAACTCTTTTCTCTCTTTGTAATGAATATTGCACGACGCAGGACATTTAATACATTTGCCGCATACAACGTGGACTTATTGCGCGATAATAAAAATGACAGGAGCATTGTGGGATAAAATACATCGACACACAGTCGCAAAAAAATGGTAATAAATTTAGGACAAGAACATGGACATCACTGACCCCCCCCCCCCCACCATCCCACAACCCCCTTCCCCCCGGACGCGACCACAGCCTTCAAGTCCCGAGCAATGCACTCTAGTATCCCCCACTACCCTCTCTGTTTCCTCCTATCCCTCCCTCCTTCTCTCTCTCTCTCTCTTCCTCTCTTTCTCTCTCTCTTCCTCTCTGTCTCTCTCTCTTCCACTCTTTCTCTCTCTCCTCCCCCCTCCTTCGCTCTCTCCTCCCCCTCCCTCCACCCCTCCCTCCCTCTCTCCTCTCCCTCTTTCCTTCTCTCCTCCCCCTCCCTCCCTCTCTCCTCCCCCTCCCCCCTCTCTCCTCTCCCCCTCATTTTAACTTTTTTTTTTTTTAACCTTTTCTATTTCTATTTTGTCTGCTTTTGTGCGTGGGAAAAAACAGCCGCTTCTCTCTTTTTTTCAAATATTTACCTTTTTAACCGGCTGTCTTGACCGGAAAATTGGTGTTTTTTTCAGCAGTTCTTCAGGAAGGAAATAATAATAAAAAATGAAGGAAATAATGCACAAAATGAATAAAGAGAGGAGACTGCAACACAAAAGTGCAAGGGAATCATTTTTTGCAATGTGGTAAAGGAAGACTGTAGTTATAAAATGGACAATAAAGATAATAATGTTCAAAAAAATAACAGTAATGATGAAGATAGTATTTATGATAGGGAGAATAATGATAATAATCATAACAATAATAAAACATCAAATTATATAATAGCAACAAAAAAACAACAATAACTTCACCATAAACAAACAGCAAAAAAAAGAAAAAAATTTAATAAAAACAATTTTTAAAAATGATGATGACAAAATACAAAATAAAAGATGATACTAAAATAATAATAAAAATAATAATCATCACTGGAATCGAGTAACAACAATAACAACCCATAATAAGAATAGTCATTGCCATACCAACAACAAGGACACGAATAACACAACCCACACACGTAATAACCTTACTAAAACACACACACACAAACACACACACACACATATACACACACACATACACACACGTATCCACACACACATACACAGACACAGACACTCCCCCCCACACACACTCACACACACACACAAATGCGCCTGAAATAGACAAAATAGACAGGTCAACCCTTCACTCGTCTCGATCCTCCATTTCCTCTTCTCCCTTTTCGCTTCTTCCCTTTTCTCTTGTTTTCCTTCTCGGTATTTCCTCCGTCTCCCCTTCGCCATTCCTTTCCCTATTATTCTATTACATCTCTTTATCCCTCTCGTTATTCGTTAGTTTCTTTTGCCCTTCTTGGATTATTTCTGTTTCCCCCTTTACCCTTCTCGTTATCCGTTTATTCCTCTTCCCTTTCTTTTTGGCTTCTCTCTATTCCTCTTTTTTTTCTTTCGTTATCCGTTCGTTTCTTTTGTCCTTCTTGGATTCTTTCTTTTCCCCCTTTTTCACTTTCGTTATGCTTTTCCCCTTTTTTCTTGACTTCTCTCTATTCCCTCCTTTTCCTCTGTTATCCCTTTATTCCTTTCCCCTTTCCTCTTGGCCTCTCTCTATTCCCCCTTTTCCCTTCGTGTATTCCCTTCCACTTTCTTCTTGGATCTCTCTCTATTCCTCCCTTGTCCTTTTGTTATCCTTTTATTCCTAACCCCCTTCTTCTTGGTCTCTTTTCCCCCTTTTCTTTACGTTTCCCTTAACTTCTACCCTCCTTTTCCTTGGCCTCTTTCTATTCCCCGCATTATCTCTTTATTTTATCCCCCTTTTTTTCCATGGCCTCTCTCTCTCTATTCCCCCTTTCCCTCCTCGTTATTCCTTTATTTCCTTTCCCCTCGTCATGTCACCATTTTCCTCCGCTTCGTCCCGCTTCACCCCCACCCCTCTCCTTTCTTTCCCTTCTCTCTTCCTCCCGACTTCATTCACCCCCTCCCCCCAGCTTTCCTTTTCATTTCACCCTATTTATCTCTCCCTCCACTACCTCCTCATCCGGCGGCCTCCTTCCAACTCTAACACGAAGACTAACACTAACTCTTCATTCCGACTCAAACTTTAACTAATTCTAGCTCTAACGCTACTTTTATCTCTAACAAAATTACTCTCAAACTCTAAAGGCTAATCCTAACATAACACAAACTCTAACACTATACCTCTACCTAACCCAACCACTATTTCTTATCTTTACCTCTAACACTATCACTAACACAAACTTTAACACTATAGTTCTACCTAACCCTACCACTATCTCTGTCTTTAACTTTACCACTAACTATATCTAACAGTAACACTATACCTCTATCTAACTCTACCATTATATCTAACTCTAACACTATACCTCTACCTAACCCTAACCCTACCACTGTCTCTATCTTTAACTCTACCCCTAACATTACCACTATATCTCTTTAACTCTAACACTAACACTATACCTCTACCTAACCCTACCACTATCTATCTTTAACTCTAACACTAACACTACCACTATAACACTATACCTCTACCTAACCCTATATCCAACACTATACCTCTACCTAACCCTACAACTATCTCTATCTTTAACACTAACACTATATCTAACACTAACACTATACCTCTACCTAACTCTACTTAACTCTACCACTATCATACTTAACTCTAGCACTACCTCTAACTCTAACACTATACCTCTACCTAACCCTACCACTATCTCTATCTTTAACTCCAACACTACCTCTATCTCTAACACTATACCTCTACCTAACCCTACCACTATATCTTTAACTCTTACACTATCTCTCTCTAACATTATACCTCTACCTAACCCTATATCTAACACTATACCTCCACCTAACTCTACCTAACCCTACCACTATCTCTGTCTTTAACTCCAACACTACCACTATCTCTAACACTATACCTCTACCTCCAAGAAATAAGGTTCCAAAAGCGCGTGCATTCGAGCCCCAGACACACGACGGCCTTCGGACAAAGTTTGAGCCGCAGCTTCATAACATTAATGAAAAAAATATAATTTCACAGAGTAGGACTGGCGGCGCTTGTCTGGGATCGGACGAGAGGAATAAATAATAAAATTGAGAGAGCGTGGAGGAAGGAGGGAGGGAGGAGAAAGGTAGGAGGAAGGAGGGAGGATGGGAGGAAGGAGGAGGGAGGGAGGAGAAAGGAAGGAGGGAGGATGGGAGGAACGAGGGAGGGAGGAGAAGGAAGGAGAAGGGAGGGAGGAGAAGGAAGGAGGAGGGAGGGAGGAGGGAGGATGGGAGGAACGAGGGAGGGAGGAGAAAGGAAGGAGGAGGGAGGGAGGAGAGAGGAAGGAGGATGGAGGGAGGAGAAAGCAAGGAGGAGGGGGAGAGGAGAAAGGAAGGAGGAGGTGGAGGGATGAGGACGTGGGGAGGGGGGAAAGGGAGGAGATGGAGGAGGAGGGAAGAAGTGGAGGAGGGAGGTGAAAGGAAGGAGGGAGAGGGGGGGTGGAGAAAGGAGGGAAGAAGGATAAATAAACACATGCATACATACACAGACACAGAAATACGGTTATACATACATAAATGCATCTATACATATAAACATAAATGTGTGTGTGTGGATGCGTGTGCGTGTGCGTGTGCTTGTGTGTGTGTGTGTGTTCATGTGTCTGTGTGCATGTGTGTGTGCATGTGTGTGAGTATGCGTGTTTGTGAATGCATGTGCGTGTGCATGTGCGTATGCATGTGCATGTACGTATGCATGTGCGTGTGTATGTGCATGTGCGTGTGTATGTGCGTGTGCGTGTGCGTGCGTGTGTGTGTGTGTGTGGGAGAGAGAGAGAGAATGAGCATGTATGTGAGAGCGTGTGTGTGAGAGCGTGTGTTTGTGTGAGCGTGTGTGTGTGAGCGTGTGTGTGTGCGAGCGAATTTCTGTGCGAATATGCACATACAGATATTTACATACATCCATACACACACACACACACACACACACACACACACACACACACACACACACATATATATATATATTTATATATATATATATATATATATATATATATATATATATATATATATATATATATATACATATATATCCCTATATATACACATACATACTGCACGGTACAATTACACAACCCGCCAACATGAAGCCGGAGAACGCAACTCACAGGCAAACTCCAGCCAAAAGTTTCCCGCCAGCGCACCTGCCACCTGCCACCTGCCTCCACCCGACAGGCACCTGCACCGACGCACAAACTCACAAAACCCCACTCACCCCTAAAGCTAAAAAAAAATATATATATATATATATATATATAAAAAATAAACAGATTAAAAAAAAAGAAAATTCCATCCTAAAGCTAAAAAAATATATATATAAAAAATAAACAGAGATTTAAAAGAAAGAAAATCATTCCACCTGCACCTACGCACAAACTCACAAAACCCCACTCCATCCTAAAGCTAAAAAAATGATAAAAAAATAAACAGAGATTAAAAAAAAAGAACATTCCACCTGCACCTACGCACAAACTCACAAAACCCCACTCCATCCTAAAGCTAGAAAAATATATATATAAAAAATAAACAGATTAAAAAAAAGAAAATCATTCCACCTGTACCACCCCACTCCACCCTAAAGCTAAAAAAAAAAAAATGATAAAAAGTAAACAGAGATTTAGAAAAAAAGAAAATAATTCCACCTGCACCGACGCACAAACTCACAAAACCCCACTCCATCCTAAAGCAAAAAAAATAAAAAAATAAAAAATAAACAATAAAAAAAAAGAGAATAATTCCACCTGCACCGACGCACAAACTCACAAAACCCCACTCCATCCTAAAGCTAAAAAATAAATAAATAAATAAATAAAAAAAATAAACAGAGATTTAAAAAAAAGAAAATCATTCCACCTGCTACTACGCACAAACTCACAAAACCCCACTCCATCCTAAAGCTAAAAAAATATATAAAAATAAACACAATTTGAAAAAAAAAAAGATAAAAAATAAACAATTAAAAGAAAAGAAATCATTCGTACTCAGAACGGGACGATCTCACTCTCGGACCCTTCACGTGCGATACTATAGACAAATGAAGAGCGCTCTCGTTGCTGTCCGGGCGGCGGCATCGAAGCGTGTGGAGAGGGTTCGAAAACCATTCAGGGATTCGGATCCCGTGAGAAGGAGCGTTTAGCCGATGCTCTCGTTGCATAGCCCAGTTATTGTTCTCTCATAGTATCTTTCTTCTTTGTTTCCTTCTATTTCTCTATTTTTCTTTTCTTTTTATATATATTTTCTTTCTTCATCTGATCCATCGTATTTTGATGTTATCATTCTTAGTTTTTCTCGTGGTCCCCCCCCTGTCTCTCTCTCTCTCTCTCTCTCTCTCTCTCTCTCTCTCTCTCTCTCTCTCTCTCTCTCTCTCTCTCTCTCTCTCTCTCTCTCCCCCTTTCCCCAATTCCTTTCACTCTTGCTCTTGCTCCCCCTCTTCCTCTTCCTCCCTTCCTCTCTTACTCCCTCCCTTCCTCCTTCTCTCCCTCCCTCTCTCTTCCACTCCCTCTCCCGTTTCCTTCCTCCCTTCCTCTAACTAGATCCCTCTCTCCCTCCCTACCTTCCTTCTTCCCTCTCCCCCTCCCTTCCTTCCTTCCTCCCTCTCTCCCACCCTCCCTCCCTCTTCCACACCCTCTCCCCCTTCCTTCCTCCCTCTCTCCCTCCCTCTTCCTCTCCCACCTTCTCTCTCTCTCTTTGTTTCCTCCTTGGACTGGCCGCTTGCCGTTGGCTCAATGGCGGACGATATGTCTAGCTGCTGTCAAATAAAATGGCGACGGGGAATCCACAGTTGCAGGCTCGGCGGTGGTCTGGCCTGCGTTGCGTCGATCCCAATATATTGAGGGAGGGGGTGAGGATGAGTGGGGGAGGATGATGGGGGGGGGGTGAAGTTAAGTGGGGGAGAGAATTGGTGAGGGGGAGAGGGTGTGTGGAGGGGGGGGAGGAAGATGGTGGGGGGGAGGATGGAGGGGGTGATGTTGAGTAGGGGGAGAGGGTGTGTGTGTGTGTGGGCGGGGGGAGGAAGATGGTGGGGGGGTGGTGATGTTGAGTGGGGGGGGGTGATGTTGAGTAGGGGGAGAGGATGTTGGGGTGAAATTAAATGGGGGTAGAGGGAGGGGAGGAGAATGAGTGGAGGGAGAGGGAGGGGATGAGTGGGGGAAGGAAGATGGGGGGGTTGATGCTGAATGGGGGAGGGAGTTGGGATGTGGGAGAGAATGAGTGGGGGGAGAGGGATGGATGAGAATGAGTGAGCGGGTGGGGGAGGGGGTAAGAATGAGTTGGATGAGGATGAGTGAGGAGAGGTGGGGGAGGAGGGGTAGACAGGATCAAGTGGGGGGGATGGGGGGAATAGGAGAGGGGGAGAAGTTGCATTTCACGGGCTTCCTCTCCCGACCTGCCTCTCCCTTTCTCTCTCCCTCTCCCTTTCCTCCTCCCTCCCCCTTCCATTTTCTATTCATCTTTCTTCTTCTCCTTCTTTTCCTCCTTCTTCTTTTTCTTCTTCTAATCCTCCTCCTCTTCCATCCTTTCTCTCTGTCTCTCCCTCTCAATCTTACTCTCCCTCCTTCCGGTTCTCTTCTCCCACTTCCTCTTCCTTTTCTTTTCTCTCTCTTCCCTCCTCTCACCAATACTATCACTCCCACTCCCTCTCTCCCTCTTTCCTTCCCCCTTTCTCACCCTCTCTCTCTCTCTCTCTTTCCCTTTCCCTTTCCCTTTCCCTTTCCCTCTCTCCCTCCCTCCCTCCCTCCCTCCCACTTCACCTCCCCCTCCCTCTCTCTCCTACTCCACCTCCCCCTCCCTCCCTCTCCCTTTCTCTCTCTCTCTATCCCTCATAGTCTGATTACTCACGGAAATTACAAGCCCCTCAGATAAAAGACCAAATGAACTGTTCACCTGTGACGCTATGAACAGGTGGACTGCAAATTCCGTATTACAAGTCTATGCATAATGGAAACGCGTTGTGTCCTTACCTGGGGAGTGAAAGGGAGTGAAGTGGAGAGGAGCGAAAGGAAGAGGGGGAGGAGAGAGAGGAGTGAAGTGAATGTGGCTGAAGGGAGAGGGAAGGGAGGGAATTAATGAAGGGAAGGGAGAGGGAGAGAATGGTGAAGTGCAGTGAATGTGGCTGAAGGGAGAGGGGAAGGAGGGAGGAATGAAGTGAAGGGAGGGGAGGGGAAGGGAAGCAATAGTGAAAAGAAGTGAAGTGAAGAGGAGGAGGAAATGGGAGAGAAGAGAGGAGTCAATCGAAAGAGAGTGGAAGATAGGACAAAGCACAGACTGGGAGAAAAAGAACGTGGAGAGATGAACCGAGAAGAAAGGTGAAGCGAAGGAGAGAAGAGAGATAAGAAAGAAAAAAAAAGGCGAAAAGAGAATAGCAAAGTGAAACAGAGAAGAGACGCTGACACACAAAAAAGTATCGAAGAAAGTGGTTCGAAGAGGGAAAGAAATACGGGGAGAAGCGAAGGAGAGGAGAGAGAGAAAGGAGAGCGAAAGGAGGAAAGAATCACTGGGGGAAGAGAATGGTCAGTCTTGGCTCTCGAAAGGCGAGTGTTTGGGAAAGGTTTGAGAAAGAGAGTTGCGTGCACACAAAAGAAGGGGATATGGATTAAGTGTTTATATTCCACGAGGTAAGGGGAGGGGAAGGGGCGCAGGTGTGAGTGAGGGTAAGTGAGGGAGAAGAGGGGATGGGATGGCATTCAGAGGGTGTAGGGAGACAAGAGTGGCACTGTGGAGAGATGGGCTGGCGTGTGCGTGTGCGTGTGCGTGTGTGTGTGTGTGTGTGTGTGTGTGTGTGTGTGTGTGTGTGTGTGTGTGTGTGTGTGTGTGTGTGTGTGTGTGTGTGTGTGTGTTCGTGTGCGTCTGTATATGCGTGTGTATCGGCGTGTGCGTGTATGTGCGTACGCGCATGCATGTACATGTATATGTGTGTATATGTATATCTGTGTATTTTTCAACGCATTTTCTCGAACGTGTGTTCCTTCAAGATTTACGTAAGCGTCTGCAAGAGCGTCCGTGCGGTCCTGTGTCCGCATGTCCCGCGCGTCCGCATCCGGCTGCAAGAACGGGCGCGAGCGATGATGGAGGAGAGTCTGCAGGATTCTGACGCAGCGAGCGGCGAGGCATCCCGGGCCAGGCGAACGGTTCGCGGGAGGTAAACATTTACCCAATCTGCTGAGATACAACCAGGTAGAATTTCCTCGACTCAGTAAACACACTTAGCAACACGATAGAGGCACATTCTTGAAAAAAGGGAGGGAAAAGAAAAGAAAAAAAAAAGAGAGGTAGAAAATCACCTCCAGGAAGAGAAAGAAAAAAAAAAGTAAACAAAAAAAAGCGAAACTCCGAGAAACACGATCATCGTACCTGTATAAGTCTACGTGATACATACGTACACACGCGCGTACCTACACACGAACGTCGGAAATGTGCACACAGACAATCCAATCCCTTCGCCAAAACCGAAAAAAAACATCGACCGCATCCTCCCAGCGCAACATTCCTGGACATCGCAAACTCCCGCAGAGGAGACGGCAAGCAACACACATTGCACTGGTGATCAACATTTCAACCGGGGGATATTGGCACGGGGCGCCGCCGGGGAAGCAATACAATGCCTTGGGACCGGCCAGGCACCCTCTCTGGGCTGGGGGAGGGGGGGGGGCTGGGGGACGGGTAGGATGGGAGGAGAGGGTAGGAGGGGGAGAAGGAGGAGGAGGAGGAGGAGGGAGAAAGGGGGGCAGACGGGGAGAGGAGGAGGAGGAGGGGGAAAGAGGAGGAGAAGGAGGAGGGGGAAGAGGAGGAGAAGGAGAAGAAGAAGAAAAAGAGGACGAGGGGAAGGAGGAGGGTGGGAGTGGGAGGAGGGAGAAAGGGAGAAGGGGAAGAATATGGGGAGGGGAAGGAGAGGAGGAAGAAGAAGAAGACCAAGAAAAAGGAAAAGAAAGATGAGGAGGAAGAATGTGTCAGCAGCAAAAGAAAAAGAGGAAATAAATGATGCCGAATAGAATCAATCAAAATCAAAACAATAAAATAATAAGAATCTAAAGAAAATAAGAATAATACAAAAGAAGAGGAAGAAGAAACAGAAACAAAGAGACGAAAAGAGAGAGAGAGAGAAGCTAGGAGCGTCTCGACTAACTCGCACCTTTCCATCATTCACCCTTTTCTTCCACATTAACCTTTATTCTAATCTAATTTATCTAATCCGCGCAACGACCCCAGCGGGAGGAGCAGCAGCGGCGGTGGCACTGACGTCTCTCCGCGCTGCGTAAATAGGCAAGCTGGCAACTCACCTCGGACGGTCGCAGCTCCGTCGGTGTCATTTTCGTGTCGCGATAATATGGCTGATTGGGATCTCGCTGTCCCCGCCTGTCTGCCTGTGTCTGTCACCTTCCCTTTCCGCTCGCTCTCGTTCTCTCGATTTCTTTCTGTCACCTTCCCTTTCCGCTCGCACTCGCTCTCTCGATCTCTCGCTCTGTTTCTGTTTCTGTTTCTGTTTCTGTTTCTCTGTCTCTGTCTCTGTCTCTGTCTCTGTCTCTGTCTCTGTCTCTGTCTCTGTCTCTGTCTCTGTCTCTCTCTCTCTCGCTCCGTCTCTCTCTCTCTCGCTCCGTCTCTCTCTCTCTCGCTCCGTCTCTCTCTCTCTCGCTCCGTCTCTCTCTCTCTCGCTCCGTCTCTCTCTCTCTCGCTCCGTCTCTCTCTCTCTCGCTCCGTCTCTCTCTCTGTGTGTGCCCTAATTTCGCTTCTTCACTTTCCATCTCCCCCTTCACCTTCTTCCTTCCTCCCGCTTTTCCTCTATCCCGCCCTTCCCCCCTTCTCCTTTCCTCCCTTT
>NC_091568.1:11333808-11348808 GCF_042767895.1 Penaeus vannamei
AAACCCCAAAAAATCCCGGTCAACCACAGCAACACAGCATGAGCATCAACACCACAGCAACATACAGCATGAGCATCAACACCACAGCAACACAGCATGAGCATCAACACCACAGCAACACAGCATGAGCATCAACACCACAGCAACACAGCATGAGCATCAACACCACAGCAACACAGCATGAGCATCAACACCACAGCAACACAGCATGAGCATCAACACCACAGCAACACAGCATGAGCATCAACACCACAGCAACACAGCTTGAGCATCAACACCACAGCAACACAGCATGAGCATCAACACCACAGCAACACAGCATGAGCATCAACACCACAGCAACACAGCATGAGCATCAACACCACAGCAACACAGCATGAGCATCAACACCACAGCAACACAGCATGAGCATCAACACCACAGCAACATAGCATGAGCATCAACACCACAGCAACACAGCATGAGCATCAACACCACAGCAACACAGCATGAGCATCAACACCACAGCAACACAGCATGAGCATCAACACCACAGCAACACAGCATGAGCATCAACACCACAGCAACACAGCATGAGCATCAACACCACAGCAACACAAGCATGAGCATCAACACCACAGCAACACAGCATGAGCATCAACACCACAGCAACACAGCATGAGCATCAACACCACAGCAACACAGCATGAGCATCAACACCACAGCAACACAGCATGAGCATCAACACCACAGCAACACAGCATGAGCATCAACACCACAGCAACACAGCATGAGCATCAACACCACAGCAACACAGCATGAGCATCAACACCACAGCAACACAACATGAGCATCAACACCACAGCAACACAGCATGAGATCAACACCACAGCAACACAGCATATCAACACCATAAACCTTTTCCAACCGACGGCGCATCGGCAATAACAGCAGTCCAGCAGTGCCTGAGGATGACTGGCACTGGCACCTAACAGCCTATTTCCGCGCGGTGCCATAAATCCGCGCGCACACTGCTTGCACCTCGTTCATCTCTCTGCAAGCACTGGCACAAGGGGACAATGCACCCTCGATTGTCATGGCGCCTTTACACGACTGAGGTGCAAGTGTCACGGGCATTTCTGTTCCGCCATGACACTTTTATGTCAAGGTGACTCCGTTTGGTGGTGTCGTTGGACTGTAAATCGTGCTTTTGGAGTTTTGTTGATATATCTCTTAATTATGAGTCATTGCATCTTTGGTCATTGCAATTAACTCCCTCAGTAACGAAGCGACTGCAACCTTCACTTCTCCTTTGCAGAGCTAGGGCACAAGGGGGGGGGTAAATAACAGAATCTTCTATCTCTTCTATCTCTAAGTCAGCTAATAATCGATTATTATTTTTTGAGAAACTGACGTTAAGGAAGAGATTAATGTCAAGGAAGAGAAGAGGTTGATGTCAAGGAAGATACCAGATTGATGTCATGGAAAGCGAGATAATAGATCGATGTCAAGGAAGAGAGCAGTCGATGTCAAAGAAAAGAAGTTGATGTCAAGGAAGAGAAGAGCTTGATGCCAAGGAAGATACCAGACTGATGTCATGGTAAGCAAGACAATAGATCGATGTCAAGCAAGAGAATAGATCGATGTCAAGCAAGAGAATAAATTGATGTCAAGAGAAGACTAATGATGTCACAGACAGACGAGCTCGATGTCAGAACAGGGAAACGCCAGCAGTCCCTCCCGGAAACTCAGCGAGACACACGCACTTGCTGACATCACGTGACACCTCTCGACGCCGGTTCTCAACACCTGATGCTTGGTCTATCGATCGCTGTAGTTAGGAAAATGAATCATGGGGTGTCAGTCAACGCTGTCCATTACAACTCTTTGCTTAGGCCTATATTGCTCTCCCTATCGGAGGCTATAACTGTCATAATAACAATTCCACTATTGATGTTATCACTACAAAACTATGAAGCTATAAAGACGACCTATTCCGACCAAGCACAACAAAAAAGAATAAACAAAACAAAACAAAAACACAGACCAACTCACCATCCCCCCCCATAACACAAACAATCCCCGCCTACTACACAAAGCCAACAAAGAAGAATTTTAAAAATGAGAAAAAAAGAGGGAAAAATATACAAGTCTCCCCTCAACGAGTTATTAAGAAAACGGAAGACCTCGTGCAGCGTCGGGCCAGAGATCCAATCACAGCCGTCCATCAGGAGCAAGATTAACGACGTCATTGCAAAGACAACATTGCAAATCACAGCGAATGCGACAGGAGAAAGACGCTAACAAAGGATGACAAAGAGAGGAGTTATACCCAGAATTCAGGACATAAAAAAAATCTTTAGAATCAGAGAAGTGGGGTAAAAGTAACAAGTAAAAAAATAAATAAATAAATAAAGAGGAAGAAAAAAAAAACTAACATAAAACTCACACAAGAAGCAAAGCGGGAGAGGCAGAAAAGCAGAAAAGCAGAAAAGCAGGCAAGCAGGGAAGCAGGGAGGCGGGGCAAACAGGGCGCTTTTGCCTCCGGGCTAAAAGACCGATTATTATGTCCTCATAATACCAACTTTAATGAGTTAACTTTTCGAAGTGTATGAAGGAAGCCCGGGCGATTATGTATCACGTGTCGGCTAGTATGTATCATGTGCCGAAGCATGAATACCTCGTAAAGGTGCGTTCAAGAAGAGAAATTTAGAACGAAGGATACTGTGGTACAGGTGGAGAGGGGGAGGAAGGGGCGAAAGGGGAAAAATGAATGAGGAAAAAAAAAGGAATGAAGTGAGGTGTTGAGAATGGGAGTGGGAGGAGGAAAAGGAGAAGGAGGAGGGAAGGGAGAGGGGGAGAGGGAGAAGGAGGAGGAGGGGAGAGGAGAGGAGGGGTAAGGGAGAAGGAAGAGGAGGAGGAGGAGGGAAGAGAGAGGGGGAGAGGGAGAGGGTAGAGGAGGAAAATAGAAAGAGGGAAGACGAATAGGAAGACGAGGGGGAAGAGAGAGGGATAGAAGGAGAAGGAGAAGCAGGAAGACGAAGAAGTGGGAGAGGAGGAGGAAAGGGAGAAGGAGAAGGAGAGGGAGAGGAAGAGTTAGAGAGAAAGGAAGTAATGGGAGAAGAAGGAGAGGAAGAAGAAAAAGAAGAGGAGGGGGAAAGGGAGGGGGGCAGGGAGAAGGAGAGGAAGAATTAGAGAGAATGGAAGGAGTGGGAGAAGAAGCAGAGGGATAGAGAGAGAGAGAGAGAGAGAGAGAGAGAGAGAGAGAGAGAGAGAGAGAGAGAGAGAGAGAGAGAGAGAGAGAGAGAGAGAGAGAGAGAGAGAGAGAGAGAGGAAGGGAAAGAGGGAGAGAGGGACAGGCGGATGGAGTGAAGGAGAGAGAAACAAACAAGCAGACTGACAAGATGAACACATAAAATAACAACACCAAAATAAATAAGAACAAAATGCCGACATTAAATATTACGAATGCCCCTAAAATATAAGAATCCCACCTGTTCTTCTGTTCATTAGATTTCCATTTCCACGCGAGAACATTCAACGTCAGTGACTAAGACAATAATGGCGATGATGATGATGGTGATGACTGGTGGTGGTGAAGATGGTGATGACTGTGGTGGTGGTGAAGATGGTGATGACTGTGGTGGTGGTGAAGATGGTGATGACTGTGGTGAAGATGGTGATGACTATGGTGGTGGTGAGAATGGTGATGACTGTGGTGGAGGTAAAAATGGTGATGATTGTGGTGGTAAAGATGATAATGATGGTGATAACTGGTGAAGATGGCGATGACTATGGTGGTCAGTCATCCCCGCAAGCCCACTTTCCTCACCCTCGCGCCACACAGCCGCCGCCTCTCCACCCGTCCGTGTTTACTCCCCGCCACTTCCTCGCGACGGACGCACACCAAGCAGTCGAGTGTTGCAGAGGTAACGACCGGCGAGGAGCCCATTATAGCGTGACTAATTGCAACATTCGCGCTGCACCGGGATTGCACACGTCGGCAAACACTCCTTATTCCTCTTTCGAGTGCATGTTGATGAGTCCCTTTTTTTTTTGGAATAGAAAATCTGAAGCTCCATACCGTCTTTTTTTTCTTCTTTCGGGGTAAATAAAGAGGGAAAATAGGAATGATTTTCTAAAAAATATATATATATATATATATATATATATATATATATATATATGTGTGTGTGTGTGTGTGTGTGTGTGTGTTCAATGACGATGGTGTAGCAAGAGCATCAACAACCGCAGCAAGAAAGAGAGAAAAAAAAGGAAAGACGACAGAAACCAATAAAGCAACATGTGCAAAAACAAGAACGTAACCGTAAAAAACAAGCGAAACTGCATCCAAAAAAATGAAGCAATGACCACAAAAATAGCAGCGAACAGAAGGACCGAACAAAACAAACGCAAAACTCAAAAGGGACAATGCTCCACCAGCCAACTCACCTGACATATGGACACCGGCGGGACTGGACACCGAAGCACGCGCTCTCTGCTACATCCTCTCTCTTCGCCGACCTGGAAATAGAGAGAGGCGGTTAAGGCGGCGGCACGGAAACGGGGAGAGCATTGCTAATACGAAAATCAAAATCTGGAAACGGGAGAAAGTCTTGTTATTGCGACCTGTAGAAAGTCTTGTTAATGCGACCTGGAACTAGGGAAAGCCATGTTTATGTGGATTGAAATAAGGGAACGCCTTGTTGACACGTATTACCACATAAAAAAAAAGTCTTGTTAACACGAATCAAAACTAGGAAAAGCATCGCTAACACGAAATGCCAGCAGCGAAAGCCTTGTCAACACGAATCAGAACTATGAAAAACCTTGTAAACACAACTTGAAGCCAGGAAAGCCTTCTTAACACGAATCAAAACAAGGGAGAGCCACTTTAACTCGACCTGGAACTAGGGAAGCCTTGTTAATACGACCTGGAAATAAGGTAAGCTGTAAGCCTTGTTAACGCGACCCTGGTGTTGTTTGCCTGTCATTGTCAACCGCTGATGCTATGCTTTGTCCCTGATAATTGCTTGTCTGTGCTGTTATTGTGCTAGGGGAGAGGGGAGAGGGAGAGGGGAAGTGGGAGAGGGAGAGAGGGGGGGGGAGGGGGGGAAGTGGGAGAGAGAGGGGAAGTGGGAGGAGAGAGGAGTTGAGAGAGGGAGAAGGGAGAGGGGAAGTGGGAGAAGGAGAGAGGAATTGAGAGAGGGAGAAGGGAGAGGGGAAGTGGGAGAGGGAGAGAGAAGGTGGGAGAGGGAGAGGGGAAGTGGGAGAGAGAGGGGAGGAGAGGGGAGATGAGAGGAAGGGAAGAGGGAGAGAGGAGGTGAGAGAGGGAGAGGGGAAGTGGGAGAGGTAGATGGGAGGAAAAGGAGGAGAGGGGAGATGAGAGGAAGGGGAGAGGGAGAGGGGAAGTGGGAGAGGTAGATGGGAGGAAAAGGAGGAGAGGGGAGAGGGAGAAGGGAAGTGACAGCGGGAGATGACAGGAAGGTGAGAGGGGAGGAGGCGTGCGAGATGAGAGGAAGGGGAGGAGAGGAATATGACAGGAGAGAGAGCGGGAGAGAATGAGAGGAGGAAGAGGTAAGGGAGAAAATGGAGAGGTGAGAGAATGAAGAGGAAAAGATAAGGTGCGGGATGGATGAGTATGAAAATGAGGGAACATAAGAGTGAAATATAGGGATAAAGAATAACAAAGCAGAAAAAGGGGAGGTGATATTGAGAGTTGGAGGTGGAGAGTGGACGGGAGGAAGAGGGGAGATGAGGAGAGGAGGATAGAATCAGGACAGTATATTATGCACTTCGCAGATGTGTATGTAGATTGACTGATATTTAGATAGATATATACGACAGAATTAGATTCCCTATCTATAAACTCTAACTTATGATCAAAGCCATACACGTATTCAGATCTACAGCTCTATACAGGCACTATATTATACCTATACCTGTCTACCTAAGTTGCCCTTTGTAAATATAAACGAATAACATAATATATATATATATATATATATATATATATATATATATATATATATATATATATATATATACCTATATATATACATATATATATACATATATATATATATATACATGTATACATACACACATAAATACACATATATGAATATAATATATTTACATACTTTACACACACGCAAAAAAAAAAAAAAAAAAAAAAAAAAAAAAAAAAAAAAAATAAAAAAATATATATATATATATATATATATATATGTAAGTATATATATATATAATTATTCTTGAATGAATATAATATATATACATACATACATACATACATATACATACTTTACACACACACACACCGATATATATATATATATATATATATATATATATATATATATATATATATATACATATATATATATACCTAAATGCAGCCAAACTACCTAAAGTGAGCATTATCCCACCAACCTAACCGCATGACTCTCTATTCGGTCCCTGGCCAGCCCCCCCCCCCCAAAAAAAAAAAAAAAAAAAAAAAACACAATCAATCCCTGAACCGTGACAAGGATTATCCAATCAGATCACAACTGGCTACTCTAGTACACCCTTTAATACCTTGAATCTGACCCCCTGATATCTAATATTCATTTCAATATGATAAAGTCCACTTCCTGATAATCATCTTATTATCATTTCATTATATGTAAAAATAGATGAGGAAACAACTCAAAGAAAAAAAAGTACTTGAAATGCAAATACAGAATAATAATAATAATAAAAAAGACAATAGAAATATGTCGTATCCTGTCAAATGCCACATGGGAAACCCCTGATGTAGCATATGCCAATGAGTAATTTCTATTGTAATTATAGTAGAGAAATCCTTCTAGCGGGGTCGTGTGTCAAGTTGGCTTACTTGGCTCGCTCTGGGTTGCACCTACAGCGGCCGGGGTTCGATTCCTTGTGAGGGAGGATGGGTTAGATTTATAGATAGATTTATATCAAAGCGTTAATCCACCATTTCATTATGAACAGACGCAAATACATTTATACACGCATGAAATGAAACACTGGCGAAATGTAAAAGAAATAAAAACGAGACGTTTCGAACGTAAAGTTTTCATCATCAAACGCAGCAAGAAAGAAAGAAAAAAAGAAAAGAAAGAAAGAAAGAAAAAAGAAAAGAAAGAAAGAAAGAGAATAGAAAAGAAAAAAGGAAGAAAGAAATGAGAAAAGAAAAGAAACATAAAAAACGAGATGGATCTATTTCGGTTTCTTCTGCGTCTGACGAGTAACTCCACACGCTCGAAACACCGCATTTTTATCCCATTCCTATGATGGAAGTGTATCAGTTCTGCATCTATTCCAACTTACATAACCGTGAATAAATATACACTTGTCCATGTGGAATTATCATCATAATTAAATGGAATTATTGCTAAAATCATCAAAAACACCATTTAGAAGCAAGAAAAGGCATACAATACGAACATGTATAAGCGTACCTATGTCGGAGCTTACGAACCCACCAGTGCCCTTATTAATTAAAGCACAAACGCATTGCGAAACATAAAAATGCATTGCAGAATATAAACAACACAGCACGGAAGTAAAAGTCCGACCCACAATAACAGCGTCACAGTTCACCCCGATGCCTTATGGAAATTAGAACAGCAAATTTCGAGGTATTACAATGCAGTTGCGACTAATCCTGTGTAATTTCAGGGATCCATATGATGCAGTGGGACACTAATCTTTGAAATTGATATGCTAACGGCCGGTGTGGCATATTTATCAATTTTCACCAAGTTATTGCTGGTGCACCGAACAGAGAGCGATGTCAGATGTTTTAGATTGTATCGAATGCATTTTCGTACCGTACAGTGTATACATGTACATATAGCTTTATGTATAAATACATGTATACATACACATTCACATAAATAATGCATACACACATAAATACATGCGTGTGCTTTTGCTTGTACATGTCCGCGTGTACGAATACCTGCAAACACGCACATCAAACGGCCAAGCATTTCCACTCCCATATCCGCACTCAAAACACCCTTATTTCACAGCACCCTCGCATCGTGCAACAGGATGTCACACAATCACCCATAAAAAAAAAACATCACAAACGAGCGTTATCTTTCTCATCGCGAGATATCAGTGCCGTAAAATAAATGAATAAATAAATAAATAAATAAACAATAAATAAATAAATAAAATAAAATAAAAAAATTCCCCGGTTTCTTCCTTCCTGATGCTCTTATGGAAGTGCGTGGGTAAAGGATACAGAAAGGAGCAGGAAGGATAACGAAGGATGAAATGAGGAGCAGGAGGAGGAAGAGGAGGGGAACGACAGGCAAGAGGATTGGTTTGGAGGTAAGGAGAGAGGAAGAAGGGAGGAGAAAGAAGGAGGGACGAAGAGAAAGAGAGAGAGATAGAGAGGAGTGTAAACGAGTTGCAGTGTTAATCTTAATGATGAGCACACACGCAAGATCTTGAGGCCAGACAGCTGATGAAGTCATGGTTCCTCCGCTTATTAGGAAGCAGGCGCCAGCAGGAGATAAGCAGCCGGCGCCATTCGTGGTGGCGGCCGTGCGGGAACAGGTGGGCTTCTGACGTCACCGCAAAGAGCGCCTGAGGAACGCAAAAGAGCGCCTGGGAACGCAAAAGAGCGCCTGGGGGAACGCAAAAGAGCGCCTGGGAACGCAAAAGAGCGCCTGGGAACGCAAAAGAGAGCCTGGCGAACGCAAAAGAGCGCCTGGGAACGCAAAAGAGCGCCTGGGGAACGCAAAAGAGCGCCTGGGGAACGCAAAAGAGCGCCTGGGGAACGCAAAAGAGCGCCTGGGAACGCAAAAGAGCGCCTGGGGAACGCAAAAGAGCGCCTGGGGAACGCAAAAGAGCGCCTGGGGAACGCAAAAGAACGCCTGAGGAACGCAAAAGAGCGCTGGGAAAGACGCGAACTCAGTCGTCCATGCTCTCTCTCTGACCTTGCTAGGGTCGGGTCGGCAATGGCGCCTACTGTGCAACTATATATAGGCTTTTGTTGCGTGACATAAGACCGATTTGTTAAGATTGTCCGACGCCCGACCCGATGAATCTTCATATATACGGACTTGCATATAATCCGAAGTAAATACATATCCCTTTAATCAGCCATACATATAATCCGAAATAAATACACATCCCTTTAATTAGATATGCATATTTCATAAATAAATACATATCCCTTTAATTAGACATGCATATCTCATAAATAAATACATATCCCTTTAATTAGACATGCATATCTCATAAATAAATACATATCCCATTAATTAGACATGCATATCTCATAAATAAATACATATCCCTTTAATCAGATATACATATCTCATAAATAAATATATCCCTTTAATTAGACATACATATCTCATAAGTAAATACATATCCCTTTAATTAGACATGCATATAATCCGAAATAAATACATATCCCTTTAATTAGACATGCATATAATCCGAAATAAATACATATCCCTTTAATTAGACATGCACATATCTCCGAAATAAATACACATCCCTTTAATTAGACATGTATATCTCCGAAATAAATACATATCCCTTTAATTAGACATGCACATAATCCGAAATAAATACACATCCCTTTAATTAGACATGCATATCTCCGAAATAAATACATATCTATCAACTTAGACATGCACATCTCCCGGACAGATAGACAGATAAATGCATACCAATCAGATAATCAGACAAATATGCCTTTATTCCTGCGAATGTGCATGCCCGCATATATAAATATTGATTAATTTCGGGCCTCTTGTTCTAACCAAGTGGCCGTTAGAGTTAAAGAGAAAAAAGTTGCATTGGCTATAAGAGGCAGTGAACATCAGCACTATTGCATAACATATAACCAGTGACAAAAACGGAACCGCCATTGAAATAAGGATACCGAATTACATGAAGGTCAGGTCAGAGTACGTTCTTATGAGAGTGCAGAGAGTGGGAGAGAGAGAAAGAGGGAAAGATGAGGGATAGAGAGAAAGAGGGAAAGATGAGGGATAGAGGGAAAGAGAGAAAGAGGGAAAGATGAGGGATAAGGAGAAAGAGGGAAAGATGAGGGATAGAGGGAAATAGAGAAAGAGGGAAAGATGAGGGATAGAGCGAAAGAGGGAAAGATGAGGGATAGAGAGAAAGAGGGAAAGATGAAGGACAGAGGGAAAGAGAGAAAAAGGGAAATAGGGTAAGTAGGAGGGAGAGAGAGAAGGAGAGATGAGGAAAAGAGGAGAAGAGTTAAAAGTGAAAAGGGTAAGAGAGAGGAGGAAGAGGAGAGATGAGGAAACGAGGGGGAGAGTTAAAAGTGAAAAAGGTAAGAGAGAGAGAGGGAGTGAGAGGAAAAAAAAAGACATCACAGTCGCATCATTCAACCTGTCACACACGTGTCACCTAACAACAAACAAACAAACAACCCACAAAACAGATCTACAAATAAACATATAAACAAAATAAAAACAAAAAAAAAAAGATCTAGCCCTAAATACACAATTATCCATTCCGCTCTTTCGACATTTAGCGAAATAACCTATAATTAAATATTTTTCCCTTTAATTAAATTCCCCGATACATCAAAACGCACACAGGTGGAAGATACACATGGACACACACGCTCAGGTCGCCGTGTGCGTTGGCCAGGGTGACAGGGACAGAAAAACAGCCATGGATACATTTCGTAAACAAACACTGGCAAAATAAAACGCTCTTTACCCTTCTTTCTCGTTTATTCCTTCTCTCTTGTTCCCTTTCTTTCTTATTCTTTAGTTCACTTTCCTTCTCTTTCTCCTTCGTTCGCTTTCTTTCTTCCCCTTTCTCTCTCGTTCTCTTCCTTTTCTTTCCCCCTTGTTCTCTTTATTTTTTCTTTTTCTTTCTTCCTGTCTTTTCGTCATATTTTTTTCTCCCACTGTCTTTCTGCACGTCCGTCTGTCTCTATCTCTCTTCTCTCTTTCTCTCCCTTTATCTATCTCCCTATCTCTATTTCTATCTCAAACTCTATCTTTATGTATCTCTCTCTCTCTCTCTCTCTCTCTCTCTCTCTCTCTCTCTATATATATATATATATATATATATATATATATATATATATATATATACATATATATCACAACAAACATATACGTACACATACAAATAAACATGTACAAACAAGCAAACACACAAACAAACATACACAACCTCCCACCTTCTCCCCCCCCCCCCTACACAACCGAAACACAACCACAGCACCCACGCCCGCGCGCACAACACCGCCCGCCGCCCTTGAACTCGCTCTCCGGCCAAAAATCCCGCCTCGATAACTTAGTCCCGCCCACACAGGGACTTATTAAGTGAGGGCGAGGATGACCTAAGTTACCTCATCCTTTTGAGATGTAATTTTACTTTAAGTCTCAATAAATAAAGTCAAAAGTCATAGTACACAGCGATGCACTGGTTCCGAGGGCGTCCACACTGGTTATAGTACGGAGGCGAGAGGGTGGAAGGTGGGGTGGTGGGTGGTGGGTGGGTGGAGGAGTAGGGTGGAAAGTGGAGGATAGAAGGTGGTGGAGGAAGTCGGGTGGAAGGCGGAAAGTGGAGGGTAGAAGGTGGTGGAGGAGTACGGTGGAAAGTGGAGGAGTACGGTGGAAAGTGGAGGGTAGAAGGTGGTGGAGGAAGTAGGGTAGAGGGTGGTGGAGGAAGTACGGTGGAAGGCGGAAGGTGGTGGGTGGATAGTGGGAGGAGGAAGTAGTGTGGAGGCAGGAGGGTGGATAGTGGAAGGTAGTGTGAGAAGAAGGCAAGAGGGTGGTGGGTGGAAGGTGGAGGAAGTAGGCAGGAGGTGAAGAAAGTCAGGTGGAAGGTGGAAGGTGGTCTGAGAAGGAGGCAAGAGCGTAGTGGGTGGAGGTAGGAGAATGGAGGGTGGAGGGTGGAGGATAGATGGTGGAAGGTGGAAGGTGGAGGGTGGAGGGGGAGGGTGGTGCATGGAAAGTGGAGGGGGATGAAGGCAAGAGGGAGGTGGGTGGAGTTAGGAGATTGGAGAGTGAAGAGTGGAGGACAGAGGGTGGAAGTGGGGTAGGGATCACGAAGGAGGGGTGAGAAGAGAGTAAAAAACAAGAGAGGAAAGGTGGGTAATAAAAAAGGAAGAAATGTGGTGGAAAACAGGAAGAGAGAAAACAGGAACGCTGTGAAAGATGGAAAGAAAATGAGTGTGTGGAAGAGAGGAATAAAAAGGGAAGAAGGGAGGAGAGTGCAAGAGGGAAAGAAGACGTAAAAAGGAGGATGGCACAGGAAGGAAGGAGAAGAAAAAGATGAAACGTTCAGAGGATGGTGGAAATAGGGCATCCCTCCCCTCTTCCATCCCTCCATCCCTTCTCCCTGCCTCTCCCCTCACTCCCCCCGTCACCTCTCCATCCCAACCTCCACCCTCTCTCTCCACCTCCCTCCATCTTTTCTCCCTGCCCCCCCCCCTCCCTCCCTCCCTTCCGCCATCCATTCTCTCCACCACCACCACCCCTCCCTCCCTTCCGCCATCCACTCTCTCCACCACCACCACCACCCCTCCCTCCCTCACTCTCCCTTCCTCCCTCCCACCCACCCTCCCTTCCTTCCCTCTCCCTCCCTTCCTCCCTCTCCCTCCCTCCCTCCAGCCCGAGAGATGTGAACTAACCAAGTTAACAATATGCCATCATATGCGAATAGACAATCTTTACTCCCGATTTCGCCTGGGACACCTACGAGATAGTCAAGGATAGGGACACACAGGAAAATGGTCTATGATAAAAGATACAAAGTGGGAATAGTGTTGTTTATAGTGAGACTCATCAGTGGTGGAGTAGTAGTAGTAGTAGTAGTAGAAGTAATAGTAGTAGTAGTAGTAGTAGTAGTAGTAGAAGTAGTAGAAGTAGTAGTAGTAGTAGTAGTAGTAGTAGTAGTAGTAGTAGTAGTAGTAGTAGTAGTAGTAGTAGTAGTAGTAGTAGTAGTAGTAGTAGTAGCAGCAGCAGCAGCAGCAGCAGCAGCAGTAGTAGTAATAATAGTAGTAGTAGTTGTTGTTGTCCATTAATAAGTTATAGCATTTTGATAATATAAATAACAATACTGTATTGACTATAATAGCAATACTGTATTAATCATAATAACAGTAATAACATGAAGAACAACAATAATGACTTATATAATAGTAATAACACCACTACTACTACTACTACAGATAGTAAAAATAGTAGTCGTAGTAGAAGTAGTAGTAGTACTAAAAGTAGTAATGGTAGTAGCAGTAGTAACAATAACAAAGACAAGAACAATAATAATAACAACAACAACAACAACAATAATAATAATAATAATAATAATAATAATAATAATTGTAATATCAATAACAGTGACAATGATAACAATAATATCAAAAACAATAATGATGATAATAACAACAACTATGATCCTCATTATCGTTATAATTATAATCATTACCACTAGAAGCAGCATTAGTAGTTGTCATCATCACCATTCTAACAGCAATAGCAATAACAACAACAATAAAGATAATGATGACAACAGAAAAAATAAGAACGAAAACAATGAAACAATAAAACGCCGAAAACAAAAACAAAAAATAGCAATGATAGAGCCTACAAAAAAAATCCTGTAACCCCCACCCTAATTTGAGGGTCAGAACCTAAAATATTTGACAATTTCTGCTTCTAATTCCAGACAATAATTTTCGCATGAAACCGGTGCCTTCGGGTATTAATTGCTGCATAAAGCTAAGAAAGTTACTAATTTGCATGTTTCTTGGGGTATCCACTGTTGCATAAAACTAATCAAACTGCTAATTTGCTGGAGTTAGATAGTCATGGAATCAGTATTTTGGAAAAGTAAAAATAGGAGAGTTGGATGTGGAATCGTAAATTAGTTACCTTAGTCGTTTATATACATATATATATATATATATATATATATATATATATATATATATATATATATATATATATATATATATTTTTTTTTTTTTTTTTTTTTATTTTTTTTTTTTTCTTCTTCTTCTTTCTTTCCTCCTTTTCATTCTTTCTTTCTTTCTTTCTTTCTCTTCATTCTTTCTTTCTTTATCTTCTTTCTTTCTTTCTCATCATTCTTTCTTTCTTTCTCTTCTTTCTTTCTTTATCTTCTTTCTTTCTTTCTTTCTTTCAATGATATATATATTTTTTCATTTGTCCGAACATCAATATTGATAATGACGGTGATGATTATATCCCTTATTTTTGCCATGAAACTGAGATCTGACATTTATCCAAATAACAATGATAATGATGGTAACGATGGTGATGATGATGATTATATCACTTATTATCGACATCATCACCATCGTATTTCTCATCACCATTATTTCCATCCTATCTATCATCACCATTATCTCCATCGTATCTCTCCTATCTATCATCCTATCATCCTATCTATCACCATATATGTCATCACCACTAACCTATCTCCTTTCCACTATTTTCTATAACTCATCACTTTCATCATCACATTTCACAACTCATCATCATCATCTCCATTTTCCTCACCTCCTATTCGTAACAGATTTCCCAATTTTCCTTCGATAATAATATTGTGAGGAAGACTTGATGTTAACGAAGGCAAGAGGCAACTTAATAAGGAAGGAGGGGGGGGGGGAGGGTGTAAAAAGGGGGAGGGAGGAGGGGGAAGAGGGAGGGGTGGAGGAGAAAAGGGGGAAGGGGTGAAGGGAAGAAGGAACTTGTGATACTTGATATGGTGATTGTGGTGATAATGATGATGATGACGATGATAGTGATAATGATGATGATGATGTGGATGATGATGATGATGATGATAATGATGACGATAATAATGATGATGATGATAATGATGATGAAGACGATGATGAGACAAAAAGAAAGAATGAGCGAGAGGGAAAATGCAAGAAGCAGACATACAAAGCCTTGAAGTCTTTAAAGGCGAATTTCCAATTACATCCCAGTAAATGCTGCACTAAAAACACCAATATAT
>NC_091568.1:11368808-11371308 GCF_042767895.1 Penaeus vannamei
GCTCATTATCGACACGAAATTTACATACAAGTAATCAAAGTCATCACTCAAAAACTCGGAATTCCAAATGCATTCATATATGGGTATAAAAAAATAAAATAAAAACATGCATAAAAGCACTCGAACGCACATACAAGAGTACATTATATGGAAAACGAACTTCCAACACAAACTAAAAATGTACGCTCAAAACAGACAGACGTACACACACACACACACACACACAGCCCCCACCTCCCACACACACCTCCAATTCCCCCATATACTCACACAGACACACATACACACCCACATACATCTCTAATTTTTCCATACAAACACGCACAGACAGCCCCCCTTCCCCCACAGACAACCCCTCCTTCCCTCCTACACACACAAATAACACAAACCCCATCCATTCCACAGACACCACACACACAGATACCCCCCCCCCCCGCATCGCACAGACACCCCCCCCTCCCCCGCGCATCACACATGCACACCCCTCTTCCCAACGCGCAAACACACACTCCCCTTCCCACCCACCCCACCCTCTCCTCCTCTCCCCACTCCCTTCCCTCCCCACCCTCCCCTCCTCTCCTCCTCCTCCTCCCCATCCCTCCCCTCCCTCCTTCCCCACCACCCCTTCCCTCCCCATCCCATCCCTCCCTTCCCCTCCCCACCCATCCCCTTCCCTCCCCTCCCCTTTCACACAACCGCAAATTTCGCCAAAGATGTCACTAATAACAAGAGGTCAGATCAATGGTTCTGTCTGTCAGCGAGGTCAGAGGGGATGCGGAGGGTCACATGACGCACGGAGGCCGAGAGAGGGGAGCTTCAGGTAAAGAGGGGAAAGGAGAGTGGAAGATAGAAGCAGAGGAGAGGGAGGAAAAGGGGAAAACAGAGAGACGCACGGAGGCTAAGAGAAGGGAGCTTCAGGTAAAGAGGGGAAAGGAGAGTGGGAGATAGAAGCAGAGGTGAGGGAGGAAAAGGGAAAAACAGAGAGACTTACAGAGGTCGAGTGAGGGAAGCTTCAGGCAAAGAGGGGAAAGGAGAGTGGAAGATAGAAGCAGGGGAGAGGGAGGAAAAGGGAAAACAGAGAGACGAAGGGAAATGAGGAGAAGTAGAAAAGGTAAAGAAGAGAGACGAAAGGAAAAGAAGAGAAACGGCAGAGGAGAGAGCAGAGAGACGAAAACGAAAAACGGGAGAAGCAGAGAACGAATAACAGAAAGGGTAAGCACACAGATGAAGGTAAAAAAGGGAGAAGTTGAAAAGGAACAGAAAAGAATAGAAAAGAGACAAAAGAAAAAGAGAAGTAGATAAGGAAGAGCAGAAAGGAAGAGCCGAGAGACAAATGGAAAAGCGAAGTAGATAAGGAAAAGCAAAAGCGGGAGAGCAAAGAGACGAAAACCAAAAAGGAGAAGCAGAGAGGGGAGAGCACAGAGACGAAAACGAAAAACGGGAAAAGCAAAGAAGGAATTGCAGGAGAAAAATATAAAACGAGGGGAAAAGAGGAAAAACAAAAAAGAGGAAGAACAGAGAGATGAAAGCAAAAGAGGAGAAACGGAAAAGATCAAAGCAAGGACGGTAAAACGTAGACGCAAAGCAGAATAAGAAACGGAGAGCAGAGAGCGATAAGCGCAAGACGAAAATAGGAAGGAAAAGATAAAAAGGGGAAAGTACAGAAGGAAAGCAAAGCAACAAAAGCATAAAATTGGAAATAGAAAACGGAAAGCAGAAAAGGCAGGAGAAGAGAATAAAGAGAGACGACAGTAAAAAGATAAAAGTAAAAGAAGGAAAACAAAAACAAAAGACAAGAGAAACGAAAATAAAGGGGGAGGAAAAAACGGAAAGAACAGAGCGTAAAGCATATAGGGAAGAGAAAAGAAATCAGGAAGAGAGAGATAAGAAGAAAAGCCTAATAGGAGAAAACAACAAAGACAAAACATGGAAGAGAAAGTGTAGAAGCAGGAACGAAAAAAGAATAGGAACAGTGAATAATGGGGATACAGGGCGATGGAAAGAATAAAGACGGTGAATAATAAAGTAAAAAACGCAGAATAACAGAGGATTCAAAGAATAGGCAATAATATCAACAAACAATGAATACAAAAAAATAACATTCTCAATTAATCTCAAATCAGACAAAAATAAAGACGACATAAATATATAATTTCCTCAGTCGCGAATATAACGGATAAGACAAATGCAGAAAAATTAGGCGATGCAAATCTCGCTAAAATGAAGCAAATTACGAGATGATTCAAAGCTTTTTCTTCTCCCCCCCCCCCCTGTCCCCAACGGAAAAAGAAAAGAGAAAAAATTACATGGAAATCCAGTTATCAAATCTTAAAGTTAAATCCAGATCCATTCACTTTTCTTAAAAGTAGTTGAAAATATCTTAACGTAATTGTATATATATATATATATATATATATACATATATATATATATATATATATATATATATATATATATATATATGTGTGTGTGTGTGTGTGTGTGTGTGTGTGTGTGTGTG
>NC_091568.1:11386308-11411308 GCF_042767895.1 Penaeus vannamei
GAGCAAAAGACGAAAGTTAAAAGGAGTGGAAGATGAAGAGAGACAACAGAAAATGAAGATGAAGAAAAGAAAACAAAAAAAAATCCTGCAATATTCCTGCGAGTAATCTCCCGCTACCCCCCCTCCCTTACCCCTCCCTTACCCCTTCCCCACTTTCGCCTCCCCTCTCCTTCCCTCTTTCGGCACCTCTCCTTCTCCCCTTCCCGTATTTTCCTTATCTTTCTCCTTTTCTTTTCTTTTTTTGTTACTTCCCCTTTCTCTTTCTTCCTTTTCTTATCTTTCCCTTTCATCTCTTTTTGTTTTGTTTTTTGTCACTTACCCCTTTCTCTTTCTCTTTCTTTCCTCTCCCCTTCTATTTCTTCCCTTTCCTTCATCTTGCTCTGTTATTCCATTTGCTTTCTTCCCCTTTTCCCTTTCTTTCTCTCCCTTTCCCTTCTCCACCCTTCTCTTCTCCTCCCCTTGCGCTTCCAATTTCATTCCTTCCCTTTCCCTCCCTAACCCTCCACTCCTCCCTCCCCCCCTTTCCCTCATCATCCCTTCCCCTCCCCTCCCCCCATTCACCATTCCCCTACCCTCCACCCCCCCCTTCCCTCCATTTCCATTCCCTTCTCCCCTCTCCTTACTTCCATTCCCCCCTTCCCTCCCTTCCCATTCCCCTCCCTTCCCCTCCACCCCCCTCCCCTCCACTTCCCTCTTCCGTCCCTTTCCCTTATCCACCCTTCCCCGCTCCCCCTTCCCCCCTTCCACTTTCCCCCGTCCCCTCCCCTCCCCTCCCCCCACTCCCCCCCACACTTATCCAACACCCCCCCTCCCTGCTCCCCCTCCCCCGTCCCACCCACCCACCGGATCAAGCAATATACACGCAACATTGCAAAGCCGTCTCGTCTCGCGTTCCTTATCGCGAATTCAAATGCTTCCTTTCAGCGCATTCTTGCAGAGACGCCAGAAATCGCGATTCGAATCAGGGGTTTGGAGACGGGCGTGTGTGTGGGCGTATGGGTGTGCGTGGTGGGCGGGTTGGTGTGTGTGTGGGGGCGTATGGGTGAGCGTGGGCGGGTAGGTGTGTGTGGGGGGGCGTGTGTGCGTGGGCGGGTAGGTGTGTGGGTGGGGGCGTGTGTGTGGGTGGGGGCGTGTGTGTGGGCGTATGGGTGTGGGTGTGCGTGGGCGGGTAGGTGTGTGTGGGCGTATGGGTGTGCGTGGGCGGGTAGGTGTGTGTGGGCGCATGTGTGTGTGGGCGCGTGTGTGTGTGGGCGCGTGTGTGTGTGGGGGCGTGTGTGTGTGGGCGCGTGTGTGTGTGTGCGCGCGTGTGTGTGGGGGGGCGTGTGTGTGTGTGTGTGTGTGTGTGTGTGCGTGTGTGTGTGTGTGTGTGTGTGTGTGTGTGTGTGTGTGTGTGTGTGTGTGTGTGTGTGTGTGTGTGTGTGTGTGTGTGTGTGTGTGTGAGCGTATGGGTGTGCGGGGGCGGGTAGGTGTGTGTGTGTGGGTGTGTGTGGGTGTGTGTGAGCGTATGTGGGCGTGTGTGATTGTGTGTGAGCGTATGGCTGTGTGTGGGCGGGTAGGCGTGTGTGGGCGATTGGGTATGTGTGAGTGTGTAGGCATCTATGGGCGTTTGTAGGCGTATGGGCGTATGATGATGATGATTATAATAAAATGTTAATAATAATGATGCTAATAACAGGAACTATTACTATTAATACTACTACTACTACTAATAATAATAATAATGATAATAACACAAATAATCATAAAAATAATAATAGTTATCCTTATTATTACCATCATAGTAATAATAATAATAACAAAAATAATAATAAATATATTCATAATAATAAATATAATAATAATAACAAACATAATTAAAATAATAAATATAATAATAATAATAAATATAATCATAACAACAAATATAATTATAATAGATATGATAACAATAATAAATATAATTATAATAATAAATATAATAATAATAAATATAATAATAGTAATAGATATAATGATAATAATAAATATAATAATAATAGTAATAATTATAATAATAATAATAATAAATATAATAATATTAATAATAATAAATAAAATAATAATAATGAATATAATAATAACAATAAAAATAATAATAATAATAATCATAATAATAATTATAAATATAATAATGATAGTAATAATAATAATAATAATAAAGAAAAACGATAACAATAATCACGGCAATAGCAATAATTATAATAACGATAATAATAACGATGACATTGATAATAATGGTGATGATGATGAAATGATAATAGTAAAAATTATAATAATAATTACAATAACAATAATAATGATGATAATAATAACAACAACAATAACAGTAGTAGTAGTAGTAATAATAATAACAATAATAATAATAACAATAACAACTATAACTACAACAACAACAAAAATAACAATTTTCTCCTTTACTTTCATTTGCTCTCCCCTTCCCGTCCCCCTCCCTCCTCCCCATCCCCATCCCCTTACCCTCCTCCCCCTCCTACCCCTTCCCCTTCCCCTTCCCCTTCCCCTCCTCCCCCTCCCCCACACCCCTTACAACGTGCACCCGCCTCCAGGTCAGGCGGATCAATGTCAAAATGATCCACGACTCCAGTCTAGACGGTCTCCGCCAGACAGACACAGACACAGACACAGGTAAAAGACACGGAGGATATGTAGGTATAGACATAGACACAGACAGGTAGGGATATAGACACAGACAGGTTGGGATATAGACACAGACAGGTTGGGATATAGACACAGACAGGTAGGGATATAGACACAGACAGACAGACACATATATATACGGATACAGACAGAGATAGACACAAATATCGAAGCATATATAGGCAGAGACACAGATATAGACACAGATGCAGACAGATATGGGTGCAGACATAGATATAGCCAAAGATACATGTACAAACACAGACAGATACAGGTAACCACAGACAGACACAAAACACAAACACAGACACAAACAGATACGGTTACAGGCAGACGTAAACAGAGGCACATACGGACATACACATCCAAACAGACAAAAACATAAACATAGGGACATGACATGGCACTGTATAAAAAACATACATATACAGACACAGGTACAGACAGGCACCGACATACACATACATATACACACAGACATAAGCACGTGCACAGACAGACACATACGTCACACAAGCACCGGCACATACACCGATAGAAGTACACACAGAGGCACAAACATACACACAAATATACACACAGACATAAACAAATACACAGGAACACACACAAATTTACACAAACAAAAACAGTCATAAACATAAACAAAGACACAGATACAAACACAAACAAAGACAAAGGCACAGACACAAAGACATAATGCCACATACACAAGCAAACACAAACAAAGACACTGCCACAGACTCAAGCAAACACAAACAAAGACACAGGCACAGACACAAACAAAGACACAATGCCACAGACACAAGCATAGACACAAACAAAGACAAACACAGGGTACAGATACACAAAATTACACACAAACGCAAACAAAGACAAAAACACAGGCACAGACACAAGCATACACACAAACAACAAAGACACTGGTACAGACACAGACACAGACACAAAGACACAGACAGACAGACATCCAGCCACACCTGTCGACGCATGCTTCAACTATTCAGATCGAAGTGGTGGGCGGTGGAAGGGGGGGGGGGGGGGGTTAAGCGTGGTGGAGGGGGGGGGGGGCAAGTTTACCTGTGATATGGGTGATGATAGTGATGATGATGATGATGATGTGCTGATGATGATGATGATGATTATGATGATGATGGTGGTGGTGGTGGTGGTGATGATGATGATGATGATGATGATGATGATGTGCTGCTGCTGCTGATGATGATAGTGATGATGATGATGTGCTGCTGCTGATGATGATAGTGATGATGATGATGATGATGTGCTGCTGCTGATGATGATGATGATGATAGTGATGATGATGATGATGATGTGCTGCTGATGATGATGATAGTGATGATGATGATGATGATGATGATGATAGTGCTGATGCTGACAGTGAGGATGATCATGTGATGATGATGATGAGAAGGAGGAGGATAATGACAATAAAAGTAACGATAATCATAATAATGATAACAATAACGATAACAATAATAATGGTAATCATAATCATAATCATGAGAAAGATAATAATAATAATAACAATAATAATATCAATAATGAAAATAATACTGATGATAAAAAATGTATGCAATAGTAATACCAATAATACAACGAAAAATAATACAAAAGCAAGTACAACAAACACAGCAACAATAGTAACATCAACAACAAGTACAACAAATACAACAACAATAACAACATCCACAGCAAGAACGAATACTAGAACAATAACATCAACAGCAAGAACAAATACAAGAAATACAACACCACCACCACCAGCAACAACAATAACAACATCAACAGCAAGAACAAATACAAGAAATACAAGAACACCAATAACAACAACAACGAGAACATCAACAGCAAGAACAAATACAAGAAATACAAGAACACCAATAACAACAACAACGAGAACATCAACAGCAAGAACAAATACAAGAAATACAAGAACACCAATAACAACAACGAGAACATCAACAGCAAGAACAAATACAAGAAATACAAGAATACCAATAACAACAACGAGAACATCAACAGCAAGAACAAATACAAGAAATACAAGAACACCAATAGCAACAACAACGACAATGAAAGCCTCGTCCACAACCCTTAACCCTTTCGCTTTCCAGACGTCAGTAAAATCGAATAAGAAATCCGGCGAACTTCGTAACTTCGGTCCAGTTTCCAAGAATCAATCACGTGATTTATAAATCCGGCAAACCACCGCATAATTCGCTTTTTTTTTTTTTTTTTTTTTTTTGGGGGGGGGGTAACACGTATGTTTCTGGCAGTGTTGTAAAGTGATTTTTATTATCATTTCTCATTACTATTATCATCAATATTATCATCATAATCATTGTCATCGTGTATTACTATTATAATTACTATCATCATCATCATCATCAGCGCTATCGTCATCATTATTATCATAATTGTTGTTCATAGAATTACCATTATCATGATTATCATTGTTTTTGTAGACTGTTATTCTTCTCCTCCTTTTCTTTATCACCATCACCATCATAACCAGCACCGCCATCATCACCACCACCATCACCTTCACCATCGTCATCACCACCACCACCATCATCACCATCACCACCACCACTACCATCACCATCACCATCATCAACATCATCAACATCACCACTACTATCACCACCACCACCATCATCCTCATCACCATCACCACCACTGTCATTACCATCACCACCATCACCTTCACCACCGTCATCACCATCACCATCACCATCATCACCATCCTAGCAGTAACCGGAAACAACGGGGCCAGAGATCAGATATGGGTACCGAGATTTTGCCATTATGTTAAGTATGTGGATGGAGATAGTGTAGGGGGGAGAGAGGGAGGGAGTGGGAGGGAGTGGGAAAGGGGGGGAAAGGGGGGAGAGAGGGAGGGAGTGGGAGGGAGGAGGGGGAGGAAAGTTGGGGAGCAGGAGGGATGGGGAGGGGGAGGAAGGAGTGAGAAGGGGGAAGGGGGAAGGGGGAAGGGGGTAGAGAGGTAGGGTAGCGGGAAAGATGAGAGGGGGTTGAGAGGGAAGGGGGGTAGGGTAGCGGGAGGGATGAGAGGGGGGAATGAGAGGAACGGGGATGGAAAGGGGGATAGGGAAGCGGAAAGGATAAAAGAGGAGGGATTAGGAGGGAGTGGGAGGAAAAAGGGGGGTAGGGGAATGGGAGAGGGCGAGGAAGGAATAAGTACAATGATGATGATGATGATGATGATGATGATGATGATGATGATGATGATGATGATGATGATGATGATGATGATGATGATAGCCAAAAAAAAAAAAAAAAAAAAAAAAAAACATAACAACATCCACCACCACCATAAACAAAGACAAACGCAAAAAAAATGAATGCACAAACAACGAAAAACAAAACAAAAAAACAAAAGCAAATAACCCGCCGACCGCGCTCCCAAGACCCTAAATCCCCCCCCCCACCCAGCCCCTATCCCCACCCCACCCATCCCCTACCCCCACCCCACCCACCCCATCCCCCCACCCCACCCAGCCCCTACCCCCACCCACCACCCACCCCCTACCCCCACCCCACCCACCCCCTACCCCCACCCCACTCACCACCCCACCCCACCCCCTACCCCCACCCCCTACCCCCACCCCCGCTTCCGAAGCCGGGTGAGCGAAACCTCCGCCGGAGCAGTCTCATCCGTCGAGAGAATTAAGTCCATCTGCTCGGCGTCGGTAAAATGTGCGGATAGACGGGCGGGGTGTGCAATGTGGCAGCTTGCAGACGGGACGTGGGAGGGGGGGGGAGGGGGAGAGAGGGAGAGGGAGAGGGAGGGAGGGGGAGAGGGAGAGGGAGGGAGGGAGGGAGAGAGGGAGGGAGAGGAAGGGAGGGAGAGGAAGGGAGGGAGGGAGAGGGAGGGAGAGAGGGAGAGGGAGAGAGGGAGGGAGGGAGGGAAGGAGAGGGAGGGAGAGAGGAGAGAGAGGGAGGGAGGGAGATAGGGAGAGAGGAGAGAGGAGAGAGGAAGGGAGGGAGGGAGGGAGGAAGGGAGAGGGAGAGGGAGAGGGAGAGGGGGAAAGAGAGAGGGAGGGAGGAAGGGAGGAAGGGAGAGGGAGAGGGAGAGTGGGAAAGAGAGAGGGAGGGAGGAAGGGAGAGGGAGGGAGGAGAGGGAGAGAGGGAGGAGGGAGGAGAGAGGGAGGAGAGAGAGAGAGAGAGAGAGAGAGAGAGAGAGAGAGAGAGAGAGAGAGAGAGAGAGAGAGAGAGAGAGAGAGAGAGAGAGAGAGAGAGAGAGAGAGAGAGAGAGACAGACAGACAGACAGACAGACAGACAGAGACAGAGAGACAGAGAGACAGGCAGACAGAAAGAAAGGGAGAAAGAGAAAGAAAGAAAGACACATATATAGATAGACAGAGAGCGAAGATGGTAGGATGCATAGAGACACACAGAAAGAGAGAGAGACACAGCGAGAAACAGAGCCAGCGAGAGACAGAAAACCTGATTGAGAACTGCATTACTTAATTGTAGCTTTCTGAATTTTGATACTCCCATTAGTCCGCTAATGAGGTCATTAGGATACAATGGCGCCAGGACGTTATATTGCAACATTCATCAATTTCCATCTGCAGCGATGCAACACCAGCCACACATGCATACCTGCCGCCAACATCACCACCATCAACATCACCACCAACATCAACCCAAACAACATCACCATCACCAACACCAATATCACCACCAACACCAATATCACCACCAACATCAATATCACCAACATCATCATCACCAACATCAAACCCCACCAACAACATCACCATCACCAACATCAACATCACCACCGACATCAATACCACCAACATCAACATCACTACCACCATCAACATCACCAACATCAATATTAACACCATCAACATCACCACCAACATCAACATCATCACCAACAACAACAACATTAACAACATCAACACCAATATCAGCAACATGAACATAAAAAGTGACATCAACACTAACAACATCAACATAAAACACCAACAATAACAAAAACAATAACCTCTTTCCTTGCGTGAACAAGAATGGCTTCACGTTTCGTGTGTTGTGTCTTTGCGCGTTTGTTTGTTTTGCGGAGAACAGCAATTTTTTTTCTTTTTTTTTTTTTCTTTCGTCAACACTGAATTATCGCATTTTTTTATATGCCTCCCTATTTATAAATCTATTCATCTATTTACCTATCTGTCTGTCGGTCTGTCTCTGTCAACTTATTTGTCCATACGATTATGCTTCTACCTATCTATCTATTAATCTATCGATCAATTCATCTATCCATCAATCTAGGTATGCATAGATGTAAGTATGTACTTACGTATGTATATATTTATCCATCTATTTATGTATCGATCAACGTATGTACGTATGTATGTATGTATGTATGTATGTATGTATGTATGTATGTATGTATGTATGTATGTATGTATGTATGCATGCATGTATGTATGTATGTATGTATGTATGTATGTATGTATGTATGTATGTATGTATGTATGTATGTATGCATGCATGTATGTATGTATGTATGTATGTAGGTATATGTGTATCTCAATTTATCTATCCATCCATTGCAGTATCTATCATTCTGTCTATCTCCCCCGCTCCTCTCTGTCTAGCATTCCTGGCGTGTTCAATTCATCAACTCATGGGTCTATTCATCAGGTTTGTAAATTCTCTACGGTAACTCCAAAAAAGAAGAAAAGGAGAAGAAAAGAAAAGAAAATAAATAAATGCGTCTAAACAGCTTAAATCTCCATGAAAGCTAAAGGTGGAATCCGCCCGCAGATTTTTTGTCACTTATTTCTGTTTTTTTTTCTCATTTTCGCTCGCTGTCTCACTGTGTCTCTGTCTCTCTCTCTCTCTCTCTCTCTCTCTCTCTCTCTCACTCTCACTCTCACTCTCACTCTCTCTCTCTCTCTCTCTTTCTCTCTCTCTCTCTCTTTCTTTCTCTTTCTCTCTTTCTTTCTCTTTCTCTCTTTCCCTTCTGCTCTTTCTCTTTTCTTTCTCTTTCTCTCTCTCTCTCCCTTTTCCCTCTCCCTCTCTCTCTATCTCCCTCTCCCTCTCTATCTCCTTCTCCCTCTCCTTCTCCCTCTGCCTCTATCTCCCTGTCTCTCTCTCTATCTACCTCTCCCTCTATCTCCCCCTCCCTCTCCCTATTTCCCTCAACTTCACCCTCTCTCTACCTCCCTCTCCCCCTCTCTACCTCCCTCTCCCTCTCCCTCTCCCTTATTCTCCCTCTACCTCCTTCTCCCTCTCCCTCTCCCTCTCTCATCCTCCCTCTCCCTCTCCCTAATTCTCCCTAATTCTCCCTGACACGCGCGCGCGCACTAACTTCCTCACTCTCTCACTCTTCTTTGTTCTGACTGAATTGATTTAACTTCCGTTCATGTCATTACCACAATGACCACAATCGCGTGACATTGGCATCTCATTTACAGCATTTGGATTCCCAATTAAACAACTGTAAAAAGGCAAGCTGAATGAAAGATAATAATAATAATTATTATTATTATGATAATAATCATTATTATTATCACTATCATTATTATCATAATAATAATTGTAATACTAATTATCATTATAATAATAGTAATAATAATAATTATTATTATTATTATCATAACAATCATTACAATTATAATAATAATAATGATGATGATAATCATTATTATCATTATTATAATTTAATAATAATAATAATAATAATAATAATAATAATAATAATAATAATAATAATAATAATAATAATAACAATAATAATAACAAAAATAATAACAATAATATTATCAATAATAACAACAACAACAATAATAATATCTATTATAATAATAATAATAATAATAATAATAATAATAATAATAATAATAATAATAATAATAATAATAATAAAAATAAAAACAACAATAATACTAATCGTTATCAGCGATAACAGTAATAATGAAACGAAAATTGAGAAAATCGCCAAAGCGCAGAACACGCTTCTAAAACACCGCCACCACCAACAGCCATAACACCACCACAACACCAACAACAAGGCCACAACACCTTCTGCACGCCAGCCATCCCCGAGTTCCTGGTTCCCTCTTATGGCGCCGAGAAGCCTCAGGCGATCAGCGGCCGCGGTGCCAACGCCTTCAGGAGAAACCCGGGGGGGATGGGGGGGGAGGTGGTGCCACTTCCTTGTTGGTATTTTTAAGGCGAGGGGGGGGGGGGAGGGAGGGAAGGAGAGGGAAGGAGGGAGGAGAGGGAGGGAGGGAGGGAGGGAAGGAGTGGGAGAGGAGGGAGGGAGTGGGAGGGAGGAAGGAGGGAGGGAGGGAGGGAGGGAGGGAGAGAGGGAAGGGAGGAGAGGAATCGAGGGAGAGAGAGAGAGAGAGAGAGAGAGAGAGAGAGAGAGAGAGAGAGAGAGAGAGAGAGAGAGAGAGAGAGAGAGAGAGAGAGAGAGAGAGAGAGAGAGAGAATCTTCCACTCGACCCTCAAAGCCTAAAAGTAAAATTGCAAATAACTTGTCAAAAAATAATCCTGACAGGTTCTCTATGTCGAACTTTTATATAAAAATAACACCAGTAAAATAGGGGATGGTGTGACGGCAACAGCAATATAATTATAATATTAACAACATTAATTCTATCTAAAATTCAAACTATTACTCCAACTTAAACTAAAATAACAAAAAAATGGATAATAACACCGATAATAATGATAAATGCAATGATCAAAACATTAACAAAAATAATAACAAAATTAATGATAAACAAATTAATGTTAATGATAACAATAATTACAATAACAATTAAGCGTGTCTGTTCATCCATGATCAAACGAAACTAATTCTTGGTTCATTAAATCCGAACACCGACACGCAGTATACAAAACAAATAATGGAAATCGAACGCGGCCACGACTGCATGGACACAAAATACATTTCATATTATACTCTAAAATCTGCTATTTCATCATGCAGTACCGGTCATGATGAAATAGTTGTCTTCGCTAATAAATAGTAGAATAGAAAGGATATGATTAAATAGTTATCTTCGCTAATAAATAGTAGACTAGAAAGGATATGATTGAATAGTTATCTTCGGTAATAAATAGTAGAATAGAAAGAATTGTGTGATTGATAAATGCAGACGATATGCACCATTAAAGAATAAAGTTATTTCAACGTGGTTGTCGACCAGTCATTACCGAGGACGGCGCCAGTGAACGGTACTGAGAAATATTACCGATTAAATTCCAAAGTAATATTAAGATTAAGGTGTGGAGGTCGAATTAGAGAAGAAGAAAAAAAGAGTGACTGACTGACTGATTGAATGACTGACTGACTGACTGACTGACTGACCGACTGACTGACTGATTCATTGAGTGACTGAGTGAGTAATTTGATTTGAAAATATTTATTTACAGAACAGTGTACATGCCCTGTAAAGAGCCAGGGTAAGATGCTACCGCATCTATCCAACTGGCTATGCTTATAATTATGTAAAGGGCCATTAGTCAAACATTAGTTCTACATGCCTGCATACATTATTCACATATCATCTAGTTGGTAAAAAAAACTTTTATATCCCTAATCATATCGGAGACAAGACCAGTGTCTATGATAAAATCAATATAATCAATAAGTGTTGGTCTCTGGACAGTGCTATTTGATCGACAGGATGCAGTTTTTGAGCAACAAAGTAAGTAATGTGTAAGATTATGCGACTTGGGCGCCTTGTACATTTTGCATTGGTGATATGTAACTGGCTTTGCCTCCCAAATTGCATCCTGTACATAATGTATAGTGTATTGATACCCTATGCGTAGCCTGGTTAGCGTGACCTGCTGTGTTCGTGACAGTCCATCGTAGAATTTATATGGTTTGTCAGCATCACATGACCCGACAATACTTTCATAATGCCAGATGGTACCATGTCCACTTTTCTTCAAAATTTCGGTGGTCGATACCTGGCCCTCATAATCTCGAAGACAGCTGATAACACGTTTTTTTTCATTTGACTGATAGATACATAATATGGTTCTTCGTGGAAAGTGCTTGTTTTGCTAACTTATCTACGTTGTCACAGGTAGATATTCCTATATGAGAAGGTATCCAGTATAGTGACACTTGTATCGTGAGTGAGTGAATGAGTGAGTGCGTGGGTACGTGCATGCGTTCGTGCGTGCTTGCCTGCTCGTTTGCGCATACAACCCGACACTAACAGAGCTGCCAATGCCGCCCCGTACTATCAAATCAGCTGTTAATTCTCGACGCCGAATGCTATTACGCCAGACTCACGATCGGGTTACAACGAAAAGTCGGCGAATACACAGAATACCGTATCCTAATGCTTAATGAAAGTCTGTAAGCGGATGTACTTTGATGCAGCGAAGGGATATACTCCCCATCTCATATATCATTTCACTGTGCCAAATATAACACCCAGGTATATACTACTACGTGCTGAATTAATTATAAAAGCGCCAGGCAGAAACGGTGTATATTAATTCTGTTATGGAAATTATACATTAATTTTGGAGGTGCAGCCTGCAAGGAAAGGAAGAAACGCTTTTGTGAAATACAATGATACGTGCTACTGTATAATACGATTTATTATAACATGTAACTATATAACATTTATTACTACAGCACATAACATTTGCATTTAATCCTCTACCATGTGCACAATAAAACATGATACTATAATAAAAAACACAGATAATACAATAATATCAATGCAATGAAACATGATACTATAATATAAAAACCACAGATAATACAATAATACCAATGCAATGATATCTAATTCCATCAAATATAAAATCCCATAACACACTGATCGAAATACGAAAACTGCTTCCACCAGACTGAATTCATCACCACAAACGGATAATTCTGATTAAACCCGCTTACCATGCAAAATTCCTTAATGAGAGTCAGATACGTATAATCTAATCCTAAGCGAAACATTATAATAACGAAATAAATTACCTCGACTAAAACGAGAACGCTCTACACGGTTACACTTCCAAATAAACACGTGACCATCTGCATAAAGTGGTTATAAATCTAACAAGGTCGTAAGTTATAACAAGCAAACGTCAAAAATTAATATCTCACCCAGAGTCACAAACTCCGTTTTTAATTACATTCCATCTCCCGGGTCAACCGCTTCCCCTCTTCCTCTTCTGCTTGACCTCTCCTTCCCCTCTTTCTTCATCTTCCCGCGGTTCCCCCTTTCATTCCTTCGTCTCTGGTGCTTCTAATAAACTTATCTCTTTCCTTCTTTCTACCTTTCACTCAATCGCTTGTTTCTCTTCCTCCCTCTTTCGACCACTTCCGTTTTCTCTTGGGTTTCTGTTCACTTCAATTCATGCTTCGTCTTTCCAGCGGTTCTCTCCATTTTTCTCTCTTTCCCTTTATTTACTATTTCTATCTCTTTCCATCCATTGTACCTTCTCTCCTAACATCTTTTAAACAATATATTTTTGTTCTATTCTCTTCCTTCGGTCGACAAGCCTCTCCCCTCTTCCTCTTCTTTCCCTTCCCTTCGTTATTCGCCTTCCTCTTTTCCTACCTTTCATCCTCTAACTCTTCCTCTTCTTTCCCTTCCCTCCTTCATTCGCCTTCCTCTTTTCCTACCTTTCATCCTCTAACTCTTCCTCTTCTTTCCCTTCCCTCCTTCATTCGCCTTCCTCTTTTCCTACTTTTCTTCCTATTTCCCTTCCTCCTTTATTCGCCTTCCTCTTTTCTTACCTTTCCTCCTCTACCTCTTCCTCTCCTTTCCCTTCCCTCCTTTATTCACCTTCCTCTTTTCCTACCTTTCCTCCTCTACCTCTTTCTCTTCTTTCCCTTCCCTCCTTTATTCGCCTTCCCTCTTTCCCTACCTTTCCTCCTCTGCCTCCTTCCTTTTCTTTTCCTTCCCTCCTTTATTCGCCGTCCTCTCTTCCTACCTTTCCTTCTCTGCCTCTTCCTCTTCTTTCCCTTCCCTCCTTTACTCGCCTTCCTCTTTTCCTACCTTTCCTCCTCTGCTTCTTCCTCTTCTTTCCCTTCCCTCCTTTATTCGCCTTCCTCTCTTCCTACCTTTCCTCCTCTGCCTCTTCCTCTTCTTTCTCTTCCCTCCTTTATTCGCCTTCCTCTTTCCTACCTTTCTTCCTCTTCTTTCCCTTCCCTTCCCTTTATTCGCCCTCCTCTTTCCCTACCTTTCTTCCTCTGCCTCTTCCTCTTCTTTCCCTTCCCTCCTTTATTCGCCTTCCTCTTTTCCTACTTTTCCTCCTCTTCTTTCCCTTCCCTCCTTTATTCGCCTTCCTCTTTCCCTACCGTTCCTCCTCTACTTATTCCTCTTCTTTCCCTTCCCGCCTCCATTCGCCTTCCTCTTTCCCTACCCTCCCCCCCCCCCAATCGACCCCCCCGCAAACTCCCCGCCAACAACGAGTGTTATTGTCTCGGTCGCCATTTAAAAGTACAGTTACGAGGCTGTCCTGGTACTTAACAAGTGATTATGGGAGACTCGTTTCAGCGGCGGGATGAGCCACCAGGGACCGACTAACTAACCCTCATCTCATTCTCCCCCTTTCCCCTCCTTTAGCTCTCTTACTTTCTCCTTCCCTTCCTCCTCCGTTAGCTCTCTTATGTTTATCTTTTTTTATTTCTTCCCCCCTTTCTTTAGGTCTCTTACGTTATCTTGTCCTCCCCCCTCTCGTCCCCCTCCTTTAGTTATCTTGCGTTCTCCTTCCCTTTCCTTTCTCCTCCTATAGTTATCTTACGTTCTCCTTCCCTTCCTTCCTCAGTTCCCTTTCCTTTCTCCTCCCACAGTTATCTTACGTTCTCCTTCCCTTCCTTCATCAGTTCTCTTTCCTTTCTCCTCCCTTAGTTATCTTACCTTCTTCCCTTTCCCTTCTGGGCACCGCAGTTGGCTGGCAAATTCTGCCGGGCTGCCCACGACTGTCGTCCCCATAATGGAACACATTGTAACTTGTAACTTCAGGTGTCACCGGTGTTTCGGGCGTGACCCAGGTGACCGGTGTGGGTTCTATGGCGGGGGTCACAGGTGGTGTGGTTCAGGGATGATAAGCATGGCGACTAGCATTACCAAAAAATATTGTGTAGCATGAAAACTGCTTTGTGTGTAAACAGGGGCGGGTCTAGAGAATTTTCTGGTGGGGGAGACAAAGGGTAACAACAATAAATCAACAATAAATCTGGGGGGCCCGCCCAAAAGTAACAAAAATTAAGGCTGCCCACTTCAACATTCCTATTGTGCAGTTACACATTGTTTGTTTTCATCTTGATTTTCTTGGCCACATTAAATCTGCTGGGTGTACTTTTACCAAGTGGTAAGCTAACACACAGAACACTACGATGTTTACTGTAGAGTTAGTCAGAGGTTGGTGCTTCTGGCTCTGTACAGTGAACACAGCAGTGTGCTGTGTAGTAATTTGTTTTAACTAAGCAACACTTAAAATCTTACAATGTAACGACAATATTCTATAATAATAAAATAAACATAATAAAAATGTAAAATAGAATAAAAATTTCAGTGTTTTGTGGTTATCAGTTTTAAAAAGACTAAGTACATTCATCACAATGAAATTTAGAACAGCAACAATATCTTATACTTCAGTATACATCAGTAGTGCTCAGCTTTGTACATTAAACATGAACATGAGTACAGTTATCAGTTTTAAGCACCACTTCCATCTTCACAATGAAACATCCTATACTCTGAATCAGTAGTTATGCTGAGCCTATGCAATAGAATATCAGTGCTCTGCGCCGCGGAGCCACTTCCTTCTTTTTTCCAATAAAAGCCTTCATGAGTTCTTAACATAGTCTAAGCAAACAAGGTTTCAGCTTTGTTTCCGTCTTAACGTGCAGCGTCGGTGAAGAACTTTACGCAATGATTGACATTACGACGAGTCAATGACCATTGGGGGGCACAAGGGGTGGCCAATCAAATTGCAGGGGGGAGGGGGGCGTGCCACCATGGAAGCCCCGCCTCTGTGTGTAAAGAAAAAGAAGAGAATATGGTGCAGAAATTGGCTCGATAAAGGAGCCGTTCATGGAAGCCTCACAGCAACACTTCTGGAACTAATAGCATCCCCCTAAGACACGCTTAAGAATGAACGTAAGCACTTTTTATACCTTGCTAGCAAAGGTGGAGCCATGTAGAGCGAAGAAAAAGACACAGACATGAGAATCAGTACAACGGTAGAAGCGCGAGCCACCGGACACCGCCTGATTTCGCTCATCGGGCGTTCGGGCCGTTGGAGAATCGCCCGGAACGCCCGCCGATCACACCCGCTCGTCTGGACAGGCTTCCGTTTTCTCCTTCCTTCCTCTTTCCTCCCTTCCCTTTCCCCTCCCTCAGCTCCCTTATATTCCATTTCCCTCCTCCCTCCTCCTCCCCCCTTCCCTTCTCCTTCTCTTCTCCCTTTCTGCCCCTGCCTTAGCTCTCTTCCCTTCTCTTTCTCTTCTCCCTTTCTCCCCCTCCCTACCTCTCTACACCCACCTTCCTTTCCCCCTCCTCCCTCCTCCCCTTCCTCTCCCTTCACAACCTTCTACCTCCCTCCTCCTTCCCCCCCTCGTTACCTCCTTCCCCTCCCCTTCTTACCTCCTTCCCCTCCCCTCCTTACCTCCCTCCCCTCTCCTTTACCTCCTAAACCCAACCTCTACCTCGATAGCCAAGCCCCTCCCCCCCCTCTCTCTCTCTCTCTCTCTCTCTCTCTCTCTCTCTCTCTCTCTCTCTCTCTCTCTCTCTCTCTCTCTCTCTCTCTCTCTCTCTCTCTCTCTCTCTCTCTCTCTCCTCCCTCTGCCTCCCTCCCCAAGCCTCCTCCAACGCACACACAACTCACCCGCTATTGTGTATCCGAGTCTTTCCTGCCCTGAGACTCCCGAGTAGCTGCCGGCGTGAGTGACTGGAGCGAAAGAACGGGAGGGAAGGGAAGGGAAGGGAAGGGGAGGGAGGGGAGGGGAGGGGAGGGAGGGAGGGAGGGAGGGGAGAGAGAGAGAGAGAGAGAGAGAGAGAAAAGAGAAGAGAGAGAAGAGAGAGAAGAGAGAGAGAGAGAGAGAGAGAGAGAGAGAGAGAGAGAGAGAGAGAGAGAGAGAGAGAGAGAGAGAGAGAGAGAGAGAGAGAGAGAGAGAGAAAGAGAAAGGAGAGAGAGGAAAGGGAGGAAAGGAGGGGAAGAATAAGAAAAGGAGGAGGGAGGAGGGCCACAGGAAAAGGAGGAGGGAGGAGGGAAGGATAGGAAAAGGAGAGAAGGAAAGAGGTAGGAGGGTCAAAGGAGGAGGGAGGGCGTAACAAATGGACGAAATGAGAACAAGAGAAAAGATAGAGAAGAGAAAGAGAAAGACAAGGGAAATAGATGGAAATAAAATAAAAACAAGGAGAGGGAGAAAGAACTGGAAACTGAAAAAAGTGAAATTTAAGAGAAAAAAAATGAAAAAGGGAAAGATTGGAATAGGAGAAATTAAAGAAATGAAATAAATAATAAGAAAGGTAAAGGAATACGAGAAGGAAAGCAAAATCTATATAGAAATTACAAAAGACGGAGAACATAAGAATGGAAGAGAGAGAAACAAATCGAAAAATGGAGGGAATGTAAGAGAATATAAAGAAGAGAAAGAAACAAAAAAATAAGCAACAAACAAGAGAAAATAAGCAAACTCGAAACCGAAAAAATAAGACACCGAAAACAAGAGAAACAAAGAAAACGAGAACGGGAAATAGAAAACGCGCATCGCACCCGCCATTAGAATCTCAAGCAGGTAATCTAGAAAGACACTAGAGCAGCCGCTTCTTCTCCCAGTCCCGCGACAGCCAATACACTCAACGAAAAAAAGAAGAAGATAAAAGAAAAAAAAAACACAAAAAAGAAGGAAAACAGAACACACAACAAGAAAGCGTAAGTAAATAAAATAAAGAAAAGACAGCGGAAGAAGTAGGAAAGTGTAAACATCTTTTACAGAAAACGGGGGAACAAAATGAGGGGGGGACTGTATGAAAAAAAACTAAAGCTTTTAAAAATAGACACAGGAGGGGATGGTGGGGGGGGCTGTATAAGAAAAAAATACTAAAACCTTTAAAAATAGACATGGAGGGATGGGGGGGGAATTTTAAAAGTAAAACAAGGGACTATCCACCATGGGGAAAATAGGGGAAAAATCGAGCAAGAATGAAAATAAAACAGACTTCAAAAGTGGGTAACAAAGGACGTAAAATAAATCGCCCTTTAAAAGTAAAACAAGAAAAATAAATAAAAAAGTATATATATATGTATAAATAAATAACGGAACTAAGACAAGAAAGATAGAGGGGAAAGGGGAGAGGAAGCTTAATGAGACACAAGGGGACTAATGCCTTCATAATGAGAGTTTAGAAAGAAAAAACAAGTCTAAAAGAAAAATTATTAACGATAAGAAAAATTATGTCTAACAGAGAGAAATAAAACTATAAGCCTTAAAAAAGAGACAAATAGGGAAAACTAATAAAAAAAAAATCTTTTATTAAAAAAAAATAACTAAAATAGACCTTTACGAAATGAAAGGAAATCTAATAAAATTTACATAATGTATCATAACACTTCAAAAAAGGGAGCGGTGGGAGAGGAAAACACATTTCTGCAAAGATTAGTGATGAAAAGAGAGAGAGAGAGAGAGAGAGAGAGAGAGAGAGAGAGAGAGAGAGAGAGAGAGAGAGAGAGAGAGAGAGAGAGAGAGAGAGAGAGAGAGGAAAGAGGGAAAGAGAGAGAGAGAGAGGGAGAGAGAGAGAGAGAGAGAGAGAGAGAGAGAGAGAGAGAGAGAGAGAGAGAGAGAGAGAGAGAGAGAGAGAGAGAGAGAGAGAGAGAGAGAGAGAGAGAGAGAGAGAGAGAGAGAGAGAGAGAGAGAGAGAGAGAGAGAGAGAGAGAGAGAGAGAGAGAGAGAGAAGAGAGAGAAAGAGAGAAAGAGAGAGAGAGGGAGAAAGACAGAGAGAGAAAGAGAGGGAGAGGGAGAGAGAGAGAGAGAGAGAGAGAGAGAGAGAGAGAGAGACACACACACACACACACACACACACACACACACACACACACACACACACACACACACACAGATAGGCGAACACAGACAGACAGAAGAGCACAAACAGACAACAAAGACAAATAGATAAACAACAGGCAAGCACCAGCAATGCATCCCCAGGTGCCATGCCATGAACAATACCCCCACCCCGCCACAAGCTCTGCCCCCTCGCACATCCCCACCGCCGCCCTCAGCAGGTTCTGCCCGCTAACTTTCCTATGCACGCAAGCAAACAAGCGCGGGAAACTGAGATCAGTGAATTTACGAGGAAAATCCTTTTTTTTTTTTTTTTTTTTCTTGCTTCGTCTTTCTGTCTATGCGCCTGTTTGTATATACGCATACTGATTTTTTCCTTGTATTTCTCCTCTCTTTATTTATCTATGTGTCGCCTCAGTTCTTCCTGTTTATGTGTTCGTTTCCTTTTTTATTTATATATTGTTTTTTCAATCATAAATTTAGCTCACATTTGAGAAAGAGAGAGAGAGAGAGAGAGAGAGAGAGAGAGAGAGAGAGAGAGAGTTAGAGAGATAGATAGAGAGAGGGGGAGGAGGGAGGGAGAGAGAGAGGGAGGGAGGGGAGGGAGGAGGGAGGAGGAGGGGAGGAGGAGGGAGAGGGAGGGAGTAGGGAGGGAGGGAGGGAGGGAGAGAGAGAGAGAGAGAGAGAGAGAGAGAGAGGGAGAGGGAGAAAGAGAGAAAGAGAGAAAGAGACAGACAGACAGACAAAGACAGATACAGACAGACAGACAATGAAAAGAAAAGAGAAGAGAGAAGACGAAAGAATGCGATACGATAATACAAGAGAAGACGAATGAAAAATAAAAAGAAAAGAGAGAGAAAAAAAGAGAAAAGGGAAATAGAAACAGATAAAGAGAGTTATAAATAGCGTGACTGCCCATCCAATCACAACCAACTCATCATGCATATTAGCACTGGCAGTCCTTTGCAACAGCAAGCAATGACGTTACTTGCAGGATGGGTAATCTGCAATCAACATACCGATCACTCTCTCCTTGACCTAAATGTAAATAAACGATATATATATATATATATATATATATATATATATATATATATATATATATATATATATATATATATATATATATATATATATATATATTTTTTTTTTTTTTTCTTTCTTTTTCTTTTTTTTTTGTGAGGTCAAACAGAGAAGATATGAAAGGAGAGGAAAACGTTAGAATGATAATGATAATTGTAATGATGATAATGATTATGGTGATAACAATGACGGTGATGGTGATTATGGTAATGGTGATGATGGTGATGATGATGATGGTGATGATGATGATGATGATGATGATGATGATGATGGTGATGGTGATGATGATGGTGCTGGTGGTGATTATAATAATGGCGGTGATGGTGATTATGGCAATGGTGATGATGAGGTGGAGGAGGAGGAGAAAAAGAATAAGCAGCAGGGGGAGGACAATAATAACAACAGTAATAATAATAATAATTAATAATAATAATAACAATAATAATAGCAATAAAATAACAATAGCAACAAAAAAAATAAAATAAAAAAATAAAATAATAATAATAATATTATTAATAATAATAATAATAATAATAATAATAATAATAATAATAATAATAATAATAATAATAATAATAATAATAATAATAACAATAACAATAACAATAATCAGCAACAGCAACAAGAAAAAGAAAAAGATAAATAATAAGAAAAGACTAAGAAAGAAAACGGGAAAAAAGTACAACAGAAAACGCGCCTTCCCGCCAGGTGACGCGACATCTCACACGGAAAAAAAAATGGCGGCGTCTTTTGTTTGATCGCGATTACCTTCTCTCTTTGCATAACATCAGCGCCGCGCTCCTTTCTCCAAGTTCAGTAAAAGGGGACAAATTGCCTCCCCTCCCCCACCTTCTAACCCCCTTCTCCCCTTACCTTTCCGAGACGCCTGTTCAATGTTTTTTTTTTTTTTTTTTTTTTTTTTAATAATTTGTCTTTTCTTTGCTCTCTCTTCTATCACCCTCTATTCTAAAGTCCTGAATTCATTCATCTTCTCTTTCCATTATATGTTCTTTCTTTCTCCTCTCTGTTCCCCCTCTCCTCTACCTCCCCCTCCCTCTCCTCCACCCCCTTCCCCTCTCTCTTACACCCCTCCCCCTCCCCTTCTCCTCCTACCCCCTCCCCCTCTCTCTCCCTCTACCTCCCCCCTCTCTCTCCCTCCACTTCCCCATCTATCCCCCCCCCATCTTTTTCCTACTTTCAAGCCCCCTCCTCTCTCATTCTAGCTCCCTCTCTCTCTCTCCCCTCCCCACCTTCCCCTACCCTCCGCCCCTCCCCACCTTCATCCCCACCTCCCCACCTTCGCCTCCACCTTCTCCCCCCCCCCCCTCCCCACCTTCTCCCCTACTCTAACCCCCTCCTTCTCCCCCACCCTCTCCCCTCCTTCTCCCCCACCCTCTCCCCTACCCCTTCCCCCACCTTCTCCCTCACCCCCACCCTCCCCCACCACCCCACTAGGTCAGGTCGCGCTGAATGAGATCACGCTCCACAAACTACCCTTAACGAGAATCAAATACGTTGTTGACACTAGCTAACGGCCGGAAATGGGATGAAGAAGAGGAAGAAGAGGAAGGAGAGGAAGAAGAGGAAGATGAGGGAGACGGAATGGAATGGTAATAATAATGATAAGGAGGAGAAGGAGGGGAGGAGGAGGAGGAGGAAGGGGACGAGGAGGAGGAGGAGGGGGAGGAGGGGGAGGAGGAGGGGTAAGGAGGAGGAGGACGAGGGGAGGGAGGGGGAGGAGGAGGAGGAGGGGAGGGAGAGAGAGGAGGAGGGAGAGGAGGGGGAGGAGGGGAGGAGGGAGGAGGAAGAAGTGGATTAGGAAAAAGAGAAAAAAGAAAAAGGAAGAGGTGGAGGAGAATGATTGGGAGGAAGACGAGGAGAAGGAGGAGGATAGAGAAGAGGAGGAAGAGAAGGCGAAGAAGAAAAAAATAGGATGGAAGAGAACAATAAGAAGAAAGACAAAACACGAGAAAAAAAACAAGAGAGGAAACGGACAAGACAAAACAGATACAGACCGAATTAAATAACGAAAGAAAGACAGAAGGAAATAAACCCATGGCACGCCCCCCACCCTCCCCCCCGCCTCGAGGCCTTAAAGAAGGCGGCGCCCGAGGAAGCGCCGCCCAATCAGCCGCCCGCACGCCCTCGTTCCTGCTTTCAAGTGGATGACGCAATTCTCCTTTCGGTCTTTGCGGCTTCCTCTTCTTCTCTTTCTCCTTTTTCTTATTCTTCTTCTCCATTTTCCTGTTCTTCCGTTTTTTTCTTTTCTTCCTTTTCTTTTTCTTCTCCTACTCTTTCTCCTACTCCGTTTTTCCTTCCTCTCCTCCTCTTTCATCTTTTAATCTTCTCCTCTTTCTAATTCTTCTCTTCTCCTTTTTTCTTTTCGCTTTTCTCTCTCTCTCTCTTCTGTTTCTCATCCCAAATACTTCTTTCTCTCGTGTTTTCTCTTCTTACTGTTCTTTTCCTTATTCCCCTCCACCTTCTTTATGTTAGTCCTGCCCCCCCCCCACCCCGCCCTCTTCATTCTTTTCCTCTTCCTCTTCCTACTTCTTCTTCTCATCCCTCTTCCACCGTCCCCCTCTCATAACTGATTCTTCCTACCTTCTTCCCACTCCTCTTTCTTTATCGCATATTGCCTCTTCACCTTCATCTGCATTTACTACAGTTCCCCCTGTGAACGCTGCCGGATGATCATTACTAAAGAAAATGTATCCATCAGTATCTTGCGCTCAAAGGAATATTCGCATTACAATTATTATAGCGAAGGGAATGGCGGCGGAGAGGGGAGGGGGGAGGGAAGGGAGAGGGCGAGAGGGAGAGAGAGGGAAGGGGGGTGGAAAGGAGAGAGAGAGAGAGAGAGAGAGAGAGAGAGAGAGAGAGAGAGAGAGAAAGAGAGAGAGAGAGAGGAGGAGAGAGAGAGAGAGAGTGACAGAGTAACAGAGAGAGAGGGAGGAGAGAGAGAGAGAGAGAGAGAGAGAGAGAGAGAGAGAGAGAGAGAGAGAGAGGGAGAGAGAGAGAGAGAGAGAGAGAGAGAGAGAGAGAGAGAGAGGGAGGGAGGGGAGGGAGGGAGGGAGGGAGGGAGGGAGGGAGAGAGAGAGAGAGGGAGGGAGGGAGGGAGGGAGAGAGAGAGAGAGAGAGAGAGAGAGAGAGAGAGAGAGAGAGAGAGAGAGAGAGAAGGGGGAGACTGCCTATTGTGTATACGCTTAAGTATGTACAAAACTGATTCATAATAACCTGACATATGTGAACGAGGCCGTGTGTGTGCATATATATAAAATACATATACATTTGTATTATATTAAATATATTCATGTATGTATGTATGTATATCCATATACACATCTATACTGTGTGTATATATATATATATATATATATATATATATATATATATATATATATATATATATAAACACATTTAAAAATAGCTATGTTTTCCCCTTTTTTTATTTATATACATATACATATACACGTACGCACGCACACACATCCATATATACATATACATTTGTTGTCCCTTCCGTATCCATGCATATAAATATTTGTGCTTGCGTGTGTGTATTTTACAATACACACTGATCGAGTTTATGTTTACGCACATATATATACCGGTAATTATATATACACACCCATGCTTGTGTATATACTTGTATATACGGCGTATATGTGAGTACATACAATATAATATCATCGTTAATCTATTATTTTCAGCCACTACCGCACTAAATCGTCTCCTAGTTTTTATATTTTTTAGTCTTTAGCGATGTTCTGAAAGTTAGTCACCTTTCTCTTGCCTCCATAAACATCCTCCTAATCTATGTTGCTCCTCCATGCTAACTTTATAGGCCTATACATTAATAATGTCCCCACCTTTTTTTCTGATTCATTATTATTGACCTTCCACCTACAGGCCGCGAGTTAATACTAAACACTGAAGCTTAGCTCATTGGTAGAGCACTACTTAGCACTACTCTACCACTTAGCTCATTGGTAGAGCACTACTTAGCACTACTCTACCACTTAGCTCATTGGTAGAGCACTACTTAGCACTACTCTACCACTTAGCTCATTGGTAGAGCACTACTTAGCACCACTCTACCACTTAGCTCATTGGTAGAGCACTACTTAGCACTACTCTACCACTTAGCTCATTGGTAGAGCACTACTTAGCACCACTCTACCACTTAGCTTATTGGTAGAGCACTACTTAGCACTACTCTACCACTTAGCTCATTGGTAGAGCACTGGCTTTACAATCGCGAGGTCCTGGGTTCATCTGGGTTCATCTCCGGTCATCCCTTACATCCGATTCAGCTGTGAGTACTGGCAACACACTGGGGTCAAAGTCGGGGCGGAAAGGAACTGCCCACCCTACTCATCGTCCCACGACTTAGGGTGCGCATATTCCTTGGCGAATACGCCCGCGATGTCCACTTGGATATGGGACTAACTTCGACTTTGAATTTAATGTCATTCACAACTGTTTGATATTTAAATAATGTTGCTGGCTAATCGCAAGTACTTTAGTTGTTAACCTATATTTCCTTATCTGTATCGTCGATAAATAATATATATATATATATATATATATATATATATATATATATATATATATATATATATATATAAATTCTTCCATTCAAGTAGGAAATATCTTGGACCACATATCCCCTTCTCGGACTCCTCTGCCAAATTTGTATCTATTAACATATAACCCACAATAGGTAGTTATCAATGAGCATTTTCCAGCAGTAACATATATGTTAATATCTTTAAAGTAATTACGAATCGGTTCTGTTTCTGTCGAATCAAAAGCTTCCTCAGAATCAAGGAGTTCTGAAAAAGTGCTTTCTATAACTTTGTTATCATGTAAGGCCACAACATTTTTTTTCTTGAATAGCGGGCCCGCCCACATCTATTTCCAAGAAATTTAAAAAAGGAAAATCCCGACTTTTTTTCAAATTTTCCGCCGATATTGTGACGTCCACGAAAAAAATAGAAAATCAATAAATATAAATCAACCTGTCTATGATTCATTGTGCATGATATCGCTTCTCTCGTCCTCAAAACAAAAATAAAATATAATTGGTGGAAATACTTTACTATCATTCATCATGCCTTGTCTAGTGTCCATCGTGTCCGTGGTTGGTGATCTGATCAGTGCTGGCTTATTTCGCAATATATTGAATTTCA
>NC_091568.1:11436308-11441308 GCF_042767895.1 Penaeus vannamei
TGTATCTCCAGATTGTAAGATGCAGGAACAGAAAAAAAAAATTCATTGTGTAATGTCTAATAATAATGTTTTTTCAACATTTTAAGTCATGTGTGTATGCATAGATCCAGTTCAATAAAATATTTTTGAATGTCTGTCAACTGTAAGAAATCATATATTAGGAAAAATAAAATAAAAAATATTTGCATGGATTACTTTATTCATTACATTATTCAATATAAATACATGCAAAAAGCTGCTATGGTTTCTAAACTATATTTGCACATACAAGAAAAAAAAGGATAAAACAGTCTTTAATTATATGCTACTCTCTATTTCAGGAGTTTTCTGTTCAAAAATTACACCTATGTCTACAAATGTGTGAACAAAATCTCCCTTTCTTTTTGTTAGTTTGTTAAATGGGAGTGGGTGTATTTTTGTTTTGTTTGAGAGGGGGGGTGTCTTTAAATACAGCAACTTTTTTTCTTTCTTTCAAAAGCGATTGTCATTCACTCTTTCAAGCTTGAATGAATTGGTGCATTCAGAGTGGCTATCGAGAGACCTACTCCAAACACATCTGTGAGTAATATATTTTCCATTCACGTAAAATTAGAAGATATATATTACACTTGATAATCATATTAAGTCACATTTCAACATAGTTCAAACAGAACTACAAAGATAGAAAAATTCAAAATTCTATATTAACACTTTAGTGTATAATGATAATTATACTCTTATATTGCAACAAGTTACACTCACTAGAAATACAGGATAAATATCTTGTGTATTATTGCACTTGGGGATGAATATATCCCAAAGGAAGGAAAGACCTAGAGAGGGCATCTTCTTCATGTACATTCTGCTTTACACCCTTACAATTCTTTGGTCCCTGCACACAGCAGTATAACTTGCAACCGCAGAGATCCGTAGGTGGGCATTGGTTCTAATATATTGTAAGCAATGGTTGGCATGGCGAGGTGTAACATGCTAGTTGACATGCCAACACCATCGTGGCTCGAGTCTTGGCAAATGCAATGTAGACTATACAAGGAGAAAATAATCAACTAGAGTTCATAAATCAACCACTTCGTACAACACATTTTAATTAAATAAAATGTAGTCTATATAAAATCTACATTAAAATCAGAATATCTATAAAAAGAAAGAAAAAAAAAAAAAGGTGGGGGGAAGGAAAAAAAAAAAGGAAAGGTAGGATGGGGAAAAAACAAGTACAAGAAAGGCATAAGACGATATTGAGAGTAAATATGCAAGTTAATCGAAGTCGATCTTCGATTAAGGAAAATTCATTGCTCTCAACAAGATGGGTCTTCATGAGCCATCTTCCCTGAGAGCAAAGGTTCAGGATAACTTTCTCCATTATTTACAAGAATGAAAAATGGAACTGGAGAAAAATATTTCCTATTATACTAATGGAATGTGCACAATGAAGTATGGAGCACAAAATATATGGAATGACCTTAAGAACTACGTTATCTCTAGTGTAAAAAGCCATGGAAATCAGGTAAAGGATTATACTGGGATGCTAGGATTATTATTATTATTATTAGCACTACTAGTCAATGAATCCTAAATTGGCCTCTAAAATATAAGAAACTCCTGCTGCAAAAATCTCATGAGAAGTTTCAGGGCGATGGCCAATTCAGACCTCATGATCTGACTTTCAACTTTTTTTTCTTTTTTAAACACACTACAGTCAAGAGGAAGCAAGTACAAACGAAGACAAGGAGGAAGTGAGGAAAATTTATACATACCCTAGTATGGTGTACCCAAAGCCGCAAAGAACCAAAAGCTAGTGACTGCCACAACCACCTTCAGAAATTCATTTAAAACAAGACTGTGGACTGACAGAGCATGACCCAAGGTGAGCTACTGAGCAACAAATTATTATTTACTGCTCCCCCAGAAGTACCTTTCCAATGCACCCGGTGTAATAATAATAACGAAAAAAAATTACCTACAGAAAGAGAAAGACCGTCCGTCCCATGGCTCCCAAACGACAGGTATCTGAAGTGGTATGTTGCATATCTCTCATGCCTTTACTCTTTTCAGTATAAAATGCATTGTTAGATTACGAGAAATATGGGCACCACAAGCACTTGACAAACTTTCCAGTCATAAATGCCAATCAAAATTATAAGAATTTGTAAGTCCATTACAGAACGTTGGTAGAAAAATGCATTTTTTATGATGATTTTTGTGTTACTTTTTGGCTAAGCACTTCTCTCTAGAATTGCATGCAAATTTATGCCGAAAGGGAGCCAGGTCATCCCTTAACACCTTCGAAGATGCCCGAGACTTACCAGTAATTCTCCCTTAAAAAATCATTGTGAATTTTAGCCACATATTAATAACCAAACTATTGAGCACCTGTCTCCCTGGCATTCCATAAGATGGCTCTTCACACATTAAAATATCACAGATGATGGTCACGAGATAATGCAATAATTATAATACAATAAAAACCTTATTCACTTGTTACACATACTTATCTTTGGATGCTGATGACTTGTTAACATAGGAAATAATTTATCTGCTCTTAATTTCGTGCAAACGTTTTTTATTTATCATATTTTAATTGGTAATATGTGTAATAAATAAGTATTTCAGCCACGTACACCACGATTACGAATAAAAACCACTTTCAGAAGGACAGCACTGACTCAAAATCAGATCTATACAAGTCATGGGGTAGTTTTAGAGATCAACTCACTACAGGTATGTGAGAGTGAGGGAGTGGGGAAAAAAAAAAAAAAATCAACTAACTACATAAATAAATAAAAAGGACAAATGACTAAGAAAACGGTGGATAATTGAGAAATGAGTATTATAAGGAATAAATATTAATATTTTAAAATATGATGGAAAAAAGTAAATAATAAAAAACATGGATACAAAGGGACATTTTCTTAGTGTATATATAATAAACAAAAAATGTACTCTTGAATAAAAAAGGAAAGAAAGAAAGAAAGAAAGAAAGAAAGAAAGAAAGAAAGAAAGAAAGAAAGAAAGAAAGAAAGAAAGAAAGAAAGAAAGAAAGACCGAAAGAAAGAAAGAAACAAAGAAAGAAACAAAGACAAAAAAAGAAAAGAAAAGAAAAGAAAAGAAAAGAAAAGAAAAGAAAAGAAAAGAAAAGAAAAGAAAAGAAAAGAAAAGAAAAGAAAAGAAAAGAAAAGAAAAGAAAAGAAAAGAAAAGAAAAGAAAAGAAAAGAAAAAAGAAAAGAGAATGAAGGAGCAAGAGTTTTAGAGACGTGGTGCACGTGGCTGCCTGAGCATTAGGTTGAGAGTGGCTTGAGCACCGATGAGGCTCACTACTCACGCTATCACGACTAGGGTACGAAGAACAGGAAATTGATACACTGCGGCACTCAAAACGCACCTATTAGATTGAAAGCCCTATAATCTGGTATTTAGGGCAACTTAATAACTATGATAATAAACTCATCATTTGAAAACATTCGTAGCAACTGTCTCCTCCCAAATTCTTCTTATGGGAAATCTGCCTACTATCTAAAATTACAGCATACTGCAGCACTTCTGAATGGTCTTCTCATTTCATGAAGCACTCCAACATCTAACAGTGAAAGTAATTCAACAATGATTATCTAACAGTGAAGGAAATTCAACAATGATGATTATAAAGATAACACTTATTAGATAATACAAATGAATGATGATATTGTGCACTGCAGCACTGACTGCCTACTTCCAAAGCCCATTATGTAATGGGCAATTTTATTTCCACAATGATGCTCTATGCTACATCAATCTTTTGCATAACACCAGAAAACAACAGAACTGCAAAGGCAGGAATGTTTTACAGTCCTTTCAAACTCAAATTGCCAATGTGGCAGAACTAGTAATTATGATATTAAAAAGAATATCTTAAAACAATATACACTGAACTAATGTAACCTTTCTTTAATTCATCTTAGTAAAGATCATAATCTCTAGTCTTGCCAAGAGCAAAGAAATGAGCAGAAACAAAACTATGTTCTCATGGAGACTGTCATATCTGCCACACAGTAGAATTCTAATGGAAAATAATAATATAATAATAATAAAAAAATAAAAAAAACTGGTGGCAAGGGCTTGTGAACATCACTGGGAGTAAAGGAGAGATCATTTTGTTACTGTGGGGTTATACAGAATAGGCACTTCTCAAAGAATAAATTAAGAAATGCACTGCCTTCCTCCAAAGGCAAAATATGCAGTTTGTTTATTTAAAAGAAATTCTACCCTGTAAACTTCATTTTCAACTGATACAACACAAATTCATATGAATTTCATCAGGCATTGCATAAATGATTTGTTGCAGAACAATCCATTTTTGCCCTATATAACAATCAAGATACTGATATGCCTTGCATGGTGATGGCTAACTTGACTTCACCCTACAGTCACAAGCCAAGGCACTGATTGACAACTCCCCTTGTCACTAGGAACACTGCCCTTCATGTGCTGAGATTAAATCTAGCATCAAGGACTTTACCTGCAAATCAGTTAGTGTATTAAGTGCATGACAATGCTTCAAGTCTGATATAGGTACACTAACTGGTCCCTGGTTCTTGTATTTATCTTGTGTTTCTGGTCTGCTGAATATAGGGAAAACCAACATTAAAACACAAAGATTCACTTATATTAATGATGAAATTGTAGCAGCATAGTATATTACTGATGCAGTTCTGCTGAAAGCAACACTCACAATACAAATTTGATAAGGCACTTGGAATGCACAATAATTAACAAAGTAAAAATCATGATAGAAAACTTAAAAATGTACAAGGAAAATAGCATCACTGTATATGCTATAATCTAACTGTCAACACACATCAGAGGCACCTGTATTGGTGACAGCAATATAAAATTTCTTAAAACAACTACTGGAAGACTTTGTGATACTTGTTGTTACACTAGTTGCAGCCTATGGGCTGTTGCAACAAGTTCCTTAACCTAAGGACAATAACTCAGTATACAACCTAAAGAGAGAAAGAGAAAAA
>NC_091568.1:11458808-11503808 GCF_042767895.1 Penaeus vannamei
ACACTGATATCTTTGCCTCTCCTACCAATATATACAGGTGTGTGTTACGCAGCACGGGTATTGAGTATTACATAGTGGGGAACATCTGGGGAGGAGGGTACAAGGGATGAAAGAGGGAAGGATTCACATGAGGGCCCCGCTTCATTGCTCCAATGCTAGCAGCACCTGTGTCCCCTGGGAAGGCCTGTTCAAAGCTCCGCTTCTGCGTTCCAGGCAGCCTCGCTCCTGCCATAGCTGCTGCAGCAGCTGCTGCATAAGGCATTGGGAGGAGAGGTGGTCCCACTGGGGGTTTCTGAATACCCTGTGCACCTTGAGCATCTCTAGCCTGAGATGATGACACTGGCACCAATGTTACTTGTGGATGAAGCCCACTTGCTAGGGATGTCCGAGCATTGGAAAGCAGAAACACTGGATTACTGCCTGTACTTATCTGTGATGTAACTGGCATGTGTCCATACTGTCCTATGAGAGGAGGATGGATTCCTGACTCAGCTGGCTTTAAGGGAGGGGGCATGAGGGTAGGGGGAGCTTGAGAAGAATGAGGTAACTCAAGAGGATTTTGTGGAACCAAAGAAGGCCTTGGAGGAGGGGGACCCATAGGTGGAGGAAGGAGAAGGGGAGCATCAGCCTGTTTAATAGGGCTTGGAGGGATACCAGAAAGCACAGGGCCATGAGCTGGAGGATGAAGGGGATGATGAGCTGCACCAAGGAAGTGGGGCCCCTGGGGGCGAGGTGTACCAGGAGGGGGAACACTAAGTGGGTGAGGAAGACTCCCAGGCAGGGCTGCGGTGTCCCACACCAACATACCCGGGGACATGACGGGCCTTTGAGTTGGCAGGCCACCAGTCAGCACCATGTTCATGTCTTCCCCTGAACACTGAAAGACTTCTATGTAACGCTGCTTCTTCCCGAACACCATATAGCGATGATGCCTCTGCTGGGAGGCGAGGAATGCAGAGTGTTCGCTGTCCATTTGGATGAAAGCTTCTCCACTTGGCTGGCCCTGTAAAATGATGAATGTTAGAAAAGCAAGAAACAAAAGAAAAATAACAATTAAAAACTGATAATTACACCATAATCTATAGATAAAAAAGATGCTAAATGAAACATCAAAATACAATCAATTTCATGAACATACTAGAAACACACAACAAAAGATTCTAACATGGGAACTTACATGTGCATTATAAACCATATGAACACCCTGGTAAACAATGCTTTTTGCATGTTCACCTAGGAACTCAAGGATATGTTCAACTTGGGCTTCGAATGGCAGTCCTCGAAGACGGATGCAGTCCTTGCGGGTACCTGAGGTGATGATCTGTTGTGGGAGCAGTGGCACCTGGGGCAGCTGTGCAATCAGTGGTTGCTGCTGTTCATATGTACGAGGGTCCATGGAACGATTTAATACCTGTGAAAGAAACTAATGATCATCACCTATAAAGAAATGGAGTTGTTATAGCAGGATCCTGCTATAACTGTCTGGACAAATGTTTAAAGAAAAACCCTGTACCGTAACCAATTGTAAAAAATTAAGAATCAAGGGAATATACTGATCTAGCACAATAGGTCTTGGAAAAAAAAAGAAGAAGAAGAAAAAAAAGGGGATGGGCTGTCACATGCATTGGAAAACAAAACATAATTGATAATATAATAATTTACCCAATAATAATGAGTTCCTTGCCGGTTATGAACAATCTTGTATTTACTAAGAGGGGCACGGGAAGTAAACGAATGGCAGAGAGAGTGAGATCTTAAGGAAGGTGACGACAGGGAATAACCCTGAGATGAAGGAATACGACTAGGTTTCATGATTTCCATTATGAAGCTAACGACACAACTAAAATTAAATTACATGGCAGCCAATGTAGCTATGGGTGGATGTTTACAATAGCTCCTTTACAAGAACTTGAGGAAACATTCAGCTAATTCAACAGACATGTAGGAACAAATATTCTTCAAAGAAGGTATGTTACGGTTCAGAGAAAGGGCCAATTTATGACAAAATTACCATTAGCGGCTAATTAACTTTCTAACTATTCTACTACATTTAATTTTGGTGTGGGTAAAACTTAGCAAAAGTAATAAAAATATTAACAGTAATAATAACAGTAATAATAATAATAATAATAATAATAATAGCAATACTACTACTACTAATAATAACAATGATAATAATAATAATAATAATAATAATAATGATAATAATGATAATGATAATAAATGTTAATAATAATGTTAATAATAATATTAATAATAATAATAATAAAAATAATAATGATAATAATAATAATAACAATAATAATAATATAAAAAATAACAATTATGATAAAAAAATTCCTGTAACCCTCTTTTACCACACAGGGAAATGTCCCGCAAATTTTATCAAATTTTCGCAGAGATATCAAGTGTTCACTACACTATATCTCGCCCATCTCAGGAACAAATTGAACACATCATTCCTGCACTTCACTCCACTAAACATGGTCCAAATTAAAAGTTGAACCACTATTCACTTTTTCTTCGAGAACCGTTAAAATTACGGAAAAGGAACTAACCGCCACATGTAATTTTTAAAAAATGAACAAAAATTACACTTCCCTTTGTTGGTACAAAACCTAGACAATCGTCAGAGAAAGGAGAAACCAAAATATACAAGGAGAGGGGAAAGAAAGCGAGATAAAGGAAACGAATACAAGAAAAACGTCGGGAAAAGGCAAGATGGTGATAGATCTTCAACCGTCACGCACACTAGCACGCTCCGGGACACTGATGTTGAGCTCTCACGGCACGGTACGTGTGCGTCTGTGTATGTATCCCTGTATGTGCGCGTGTGAGTAAGTCTGTGTGTAAGTATAATATTCCACCTCACCTCTACCCCCACCCACCTTCTCAACCCCCATCCCCCGGCCAGTACCCCCAGACATCATCTCCCCCCGCCCACTCCCTCCCCCTCGCCCGCCCATACCACCTCGGTGAATTGAAGTCTCGCTGATTCAAACACAAGCAAGATATCGCGCGTGGCTGGTACGAAGGGAAAAGGAGGACGGGGGAAATGACGGAGAGGGAGAGAAAAGAGGAGAAAGGGAGACAGAGATATACCTTGATTGAAAGTAAGCTCAGGTGTGTCTAAATGTCTAAGAAAAAAAGTAAATAGTCAAGGGGAGAAAAAAAAATGTAAGCACGGCTGCGTTACGTGCGTGTTAAAAAAAAACACGAATCTTCATGAAGAAATCTATCAACTGAAAATGAAATGGAACCCGGGATGTAGAGTAGAAGCCATTACAAGAACGGCGACATGAAGGCTTGTTGTGCAAAATACCGCTGACGTCTGCTGCCTCTGCTTGTGCATACGAAAGGGGAGGGGGAAGGAGAGGAGGGAAAGGGAGCGGGAGAAAGGAGGGAGGGAAGAGCGAGGGAAAGAACGAGAACAGAGGGAAGAAGATTCCAGGAGCGCTTTTAAAGTATAAAGCAATATTTCGTATATGATAACTGCAGACGATTTTTTTCTATCTTCCTAAGAGATTTGGAAGCGCTTATCGTGGCTCCCGCCAGACGTGCCGACGCATGCAAGTGCTCCAGATAAATGTACACGCATGACCACACCTGCGCATGCGCACGCCACTGGTCAGTTATAAAATAAAAGCCCCGAAAAGGGAGAATTCCCCGATAATATTATTAAAGAGGAAGAAAGGGAAGGGGGAAAGGAAGGAGAAAAAAAAAAAAAAAAAAAAAGGGGAAAATGAAAAAGGAATGGGAAAAAGAAAAAGGAAAAAAAAAAAAATAAAAAAAAAAAAAAAAAAAAAAAAAAAGGGGGAAAAGGGGGGAAAAAAAGGGAAAAAAAAAAGGGGGGGAGGGGGGGGGGGGGAGGGGGGGGAGGGGAGGAGGGGAGGAGGGGAGGAGAAAAGGGGGGGGGGGAGGGGGAAAAAAAAGGGGAAAGGGGAAGAAAGGAGGGGGGGGGGAAAAGAGGGGAAAGGAGGGGGAAAAGAAAAAAAAAAAAGGGGGGAGAGGAGAAAAGGAAAGGGGGAGAAAAAAAAAAAAAAAAAAAAAAAAAAAAAAAAAATGGGGGGGGGTGGGGGGGGAAAAAATTTTTTAACTTAAAAAATTAGAAAAAATTTTTTTTAAAAAAAAATAATTTCTTATAATTTTTTTTTAAAAATAATATTTTTTTTTAAAAATTTTTTTATAATTATTAATATAAATATTTATTAAATAAATTATAAAATTTTTTTTTTTTTTTTTTAAAATATTTTTTATTTTATTTTCTTTTTTCTTTTCTTTTTTTATTTTTTTTATTTTATTTTTTTTTTTTTTTATTTTTTTTTTTTTTTATTAAAAAATTTTTTTTAAAATTTTAATAAAATCCAAAAAAATTTAAAATTTTTTTTTAAAACAAATTTAATTTTTTTTTTAAATTAAAAAAATTTTTTTAAAAAATTATAATTTGGGAATTTTAAAAAGGGGAAAAGGGGAAAAAATACTTAAAGGAAAATCAGAAAAAAAATTAAAAAAGCAAAAACAAATTACAGTGGTTTTCTTGCAAAAAAAAATAGGAAAAAAAAAATTAAAAATATAAAAAGGGGGGAAAGGGGGAAAAGGAAAAGGGGGGGAAGGGAAAGGGAGGAGAGAACCAAAAAACCAAAGGGGGGCCAAAAGAACTTTCCCCCTTTTAAAAAAAAACAAGGGGGAAAAAAATTTATAAAAATAAAAAAAATTTTTAGGATTAAGATAAGAAAAGATTGAAAAAGTTTTTAAAAGAAAAAGGGAGGGAGAGGACAAAGAAAAAAAGGAGAAAAAAAATTAGAAATAATAAAAAAGAAAGGGAAAGGGAGGGAAGGGAAAAAAAAGGGAGGGGAGGAAAAAAAGGGGAGGAAAAAAGGGTAAGGGGAGGGAAAAAAAAAAAAAATATAAATTAAAAAAAAAAAAAATTTTTATTTATTTAAATTTATTTAAAAAATTATTATAATATTTATATTTTTTTATTATTTATATATATTTATTATATTTATTATATTATATTTTTATTTTATTATTTTAATTAAAAATTATTATTTTTTAATATATTATTTATTATTATTATTATTATATATATTTATTTTATTTTTAATTTTATTAATTATTTATTATTATTTTTTTTTATTATATAAATTTATTAAATTTTATTATAAATTTTATTTATTTATTAAAAAAATTTTTTAAATTTTTTAAAAAAAAAAAATTTTAAAAATTTATTAAAAAAAAAAAAAGGGGGAAAAAAGGGAAAAAGGAAAGGGAGAAAAAAAGGGGGGAGAAGGGGGGGGGGGAAAGGGGGAGGGGGGAGGGGGGGGGGGGGGGGGGAAAGGGGGGGGAAAAAAGGGGGGGGGGGGGGAAAAGGGGGGGGGGAGGGGGGGGGAAAAAAAAAAAGGGGGGGGGGAAAAAAAGGGGGAAAAAGGGGGGGGAAAAAAAAAAAAAAAAAAAAAAAAAAAAAAAAAAAAAAAAAAAAAAAAGGAGAGAGGGGAGAGGGAGAGGGGGGAAAAGGGGGAGGGAGAGAGAGGGAGAGAGAGGGAGAGAGAGGGAGAGGGAGAGGGGAGAGGGAGAGAGGGAGAGAGAGAGAGGGGAGAGAGAGAGTGGGGAGAGAGGGGGAAAGAGAAGGAGAGGGGGAGAGAGGGGGGGGAGAGAGGGGGAGAGAGGGGGGAGAGAGGGGGGAGGAGAGAGAGAGAGAGAGAGAGAGAGAGAGAGAGAGAGAGAGGGAGAGAGAGAGAGAGAGAGAGAGAGAGAGAGAGAGAGAGATACAGAGAGAGACATAGAGAGAGACAGACAGAGAACACCGAGGCGAGCCCGAGTGAGGGGAAGAGAGGCGAGGGGAAGGGAGGGGAGGGCGGCTGCTGAACGGAGGAGGAGCCGGCCCGGAGTTGCTGACTCGGCTGCGGCAAAGCACAACACCCACAGGCCCGCCTCGCCTCACAGCCCCCGACTCTCCTGACGACTGAGTTGACTGAAGGTGTCGCCCGGGTTCAGGATGAGGCTGAAGCGCATGAAATAGGTCGGGTAGGGAGTGCAGGACGGACGGAGTACAGATACGAATGGGGAGAAATGTGGGTAAATATGAGTGCAGATACGAATGGGAGGAAATGTGGGTAAATATGAGTGCAGATACGAATGGGAAGAAATGTGGGTAAATATGAGTGCAGATACGAATGGGAAGAAATGTGGGTATATAAATATGAGTGCAGATACGAATGGGGAGAAATGTAGGTATATAAATATGAGTGAAGATACGAATGGGAAGAAATGTGGGTATATAAATGTGAACAATATACGTAATCAAATACCTTCGCTTCCCCTGAATTCATCTTCTCAGAGGTACTAGGATGCAGACACATGGGTGCAAGTATGCATGCGTATGTATGTGTGCGCGCGTGTGTACACGTCTCTACCCTCCTATACACAAAGATGAAAAAAAAAGAAAAAAACATACCTAATTTACTCTAAGGAAAAAAACAAGAAACTAACAACAAAAATAAATAAATAAAAACCTCAACCCGAAAGAGGGAAACCCCCCTTCAGGACGGAGCCCCCTCGCCCCCTCAACCGGCCACCAACCCCCAAAATAGCCCCGTATCTCTCACATGCACATTTCAGGCCCGGTTGAGCGACATCAGCTTCCCCAAGGCCACAGGTCGTCGGTCGTACTTACGGTTATCTCTATCCAAGATGATAAGCGTGTAAGCAAATGTGTAATCAGTATGATATTAAGGCTACGTAGCCTCTCAGGCCACTCGCTTTATAGTCATGCTTATCATTGAGTGACCTGTTCGTCTATGTAGATTTGTGTGATTAAGCTATACACTATACAAATAGGAATATAAAGATAAATAAACATGGATTTATGTATATATGTATATATATATATATATATATATATATATATATATATATATATATATATATATATATAATCTCTTACATTTACATTTTTTCTATAATCAAATTATATGTAATCTGTAAATATAATGAACTTGTATCATAACCATAGAATCATGAATCCTCAACCATTACCATCAGAACCAGAATGACAATATCCAATGCAGGACAATAACAGCTGGCAGAAGGCAGACGCGACTGTCATTCAGAAAGAAGTGGAAGTGGAAGGAGGAGTGAAGGTGGAAGGAGGAGTGAAGGTGGAAGGAAGAGTGAAAGTGGAAGGAGGAGTGAAGGTGGAAGGAGGAGTGAAGGTGGAAGGAGGAGTGAAGGTGGAAGGAGGAGTGAAGGTGGAAGGAAGAGTGAAGGTGGAAGAGAGAGTGGAAGGACTAACGGAGGACACGAAGGCGCAGGAAGGGAGAGAAAGAAGAGAGAAATAGGGAAGGAAGGATAGACAGAAGATGGAGGGGAGAGAGGAAGGATGGGATAGAAGGGTGGGTGGATGGATGGGAGGAAGGTGAAGTAAAGAAACGAGAGGATAAAGGGTTTAAAGAATAATAGAAGAGATAAATACAGACAGCAAACACATACACAGCATTCTATCTCTCTCTCTCTCTCACCCACTCGCATTCATCCACCTACCCACTCCCATTCACCCACCCACTTAACCCCTCAATCACCCATCCACCCACTCACTTACCCCCTCACTCACCCACCCACCCACCGACTCACTCATCCATCCACCCACTCACTCACTCATCCACCCACCCAATTACTCACCCACTCACATTTAACCACCCACCCACCCACATTCACTCACCCCCTCACTCACTCACCCCCTCACTCACTCACCCACTCACACCCCCCCACCCATCCACTCAGGCCAAGCAGCATCAGCACCCAAGATTCCAAGGGCCACGCGACGCCACCCCAGCACAGGAGAACGGAAGGCTGAAGCTCTCACCTGCTGTACCTCTGCGGTGGTCGAGCGGAAGAGCTCAATGTAGCGCGAGCCAATGATCTCGCGGTGCTTGGCCAGGGCCTTGGAGCTGTCGTCCTCGGAGGCGAAGAGCACGAAGGCGTCCCCGGTGGCGCGGCCGTCGGGCTTGCGCACGAAGAGCACGCCGTCCTCGTTGTCCAGGATGTGGCAGCCGTTGTCGCCGGACTCGAAGAACTCGACCTGCGGGAGGAGGGGGGGGCGGGGCGAGGTCAAATTGGGTCAGAAATCACAGGAGAATGATAAATAATTAGATATAAGCGTCACGTTTGCTTAAGTCGTAGTTACATGAATAGCTATTATTTTTTAAAATCTAATTTATGGAGGAAATGAATGCATGAGCTATCAAAATAACGGCAGGGGCGAGGTCAATGTAGGTCAAAAATCACAGAAAGAGATTAATAAAGACTTTATCATATATGATCATCACTGCCTGTCTTAATTACATGATAAGCTTTTAATTTCCCCGAGTGATAAACAGGAACTTTTTTAAAACTGACACGTTTATTGAGACAAACAAAAATACATAAAAGAATAATACCTCTCAGAAGGATGAGGTAACTTATCCTCACATTCTCATACAAAATTTAGGTATAAAACAAAAAAAATATACATGGAATTACAAAAATACAAACATTCAGTCACTGGTTTACACATCGGTAGAGTGATACAACACTGATTAAGACCCGAACGCAATCAAACAGACAAGCTAATCGAAGCCAAGACCCACTGAAATCTCGACATCATTCACCCAAAACGGATTAATTCAGCCACGTGCAACTCCCTTTGTGGGAAGAATGCGACGGCTCGAGCTCTATCTGCTCAGCCCTTCAGACCCCAGTCGCTGTGCAAAGAACAAACATCTCTGTCCTAAGCAATTGCAACGTGCAAAAACAACAACAACAACGACAGTCGTTGTGCAAAGAACAAACATCTCTGTCCTAAGCAATTGCAACGTGAAAAAACAGCAACAACAACAACAACGACAGTCGTTGTGCAAAGAACAAACATCTCTGTCCTAAGCAATTGCAACGTGAAAAAACAGCAACAACAACAACAACGACAGTCGTTGTGCAAAGAACAAACATCTCTGTCCTAAGCAATTGCAACGTGCAAACAACAACAACAACAACAACAAAAAACGACCCTGATCATCGCAAATCGGTAGAGAAATATCGATCGTCGTCTATCAATTTCGTGTACGTATGTATGTATGTATAAATATGTTACATGTAAACTAATCTCCACGTCACCTGTCTCTTAATTAAATATCTAATTCATCACTGTACTCAGACGGTACTCTTGCGGGGGGAGGGGGCAGCGGATAAAGGGGGGAGATGAGTGGCAGAGAAGGAAAAGGAAGAGGTGGAGGAGGGGGAAGAAGGGAGGTGGAGGAGGGGGAGGAAGGGAGGTGAGGAGGGGGAGGAAGGGAGGGAATGGGGAGGGGGAGGAAGGGAGGTGGAGGGAGGGGGAGGAAGGGAGGTGGAGGAGGGGGGGGAAGGGAGGTGGGAGGAGGGGGGAAGAGAAGGGAGGTGGAGGAGGGGAGGAAGGGAGGTGGAGGAGGTGGAGGAGGGGGAGGGAAGGGAGGGGGAGGAAGGGAGATGGAGGAAGAGAAGGAAAAGGAAAAGGTGGAGGAGGGGGAGGAAGGGAGGTGGAGAAAAAGAGAGAGGTAGGGAAACGGTAAAGAAGGAGAGGTAGAGAAGAAGAAGGAGGAGGAGGAGAAGGAGAAGCAGCAGCTAAGAGAAAGAGGAGGAGGAGGAGAAGCAGCATCTATGAGAAAGAGGAGGAGGAGGAGGAGGAGCAGCAGCAGCAGCTAAGAGGAGGAGGAGGAGGAGGGGGGGTATTGTATGCTATCTCTGCCTCTCTCTCCACAGCTATCAGTGGAGGTCACCAGAAGAAGGCGTTTGTCAGCAATGAATCTCTCGACAGTCGTGCCGCTCGCCCCTTGCTCCTCAGATAACTCAAAAACGAAAAAGAAAGAAAGAAGGAAAATAAATAAAGAAAAATCAAACGAGTAAAGAAACGGAATTAAAGAAGGAAAAATCCGACTTTTAGGACAATCCATTACGAATTCACACTTGACCTTTTGTTCTTTAATTGCGACTGAACATAAAAAAAAAAAATGACACGCTACTTGATCAAAATCCAGGCACAAATACATAAAAAAATGAATAAAACAAAAATGAATTAAATATGTAAACAAGTCAAAAAATTGTAAAAAAGCACACAAAAACGGCATTCCAGTAAGTAAAAACGCATAAAACAACAACAAGGTAAGACAAATACTTTTTTTAAATCCCAATTAAAAAGAAATAAATAAATAAAGAAGAAGAAAACAAACAATCGCGCAAATTCTTTTCAAAATAATAATAATAACAATATTAAATCAATAAAAAACGCCTAACATGCAGCGACCGCGTCCCCCTGGAGTGTTCAAAGGGCTCATAATCAGGGGTTTTATCTCCGCCACTTTTGGATAACGTTAAAGTCGGTCTTTTTTTTTCTTTCTTTTTTCAAATACGATGATAAGTTACCATCCTATTATCAACAAGCGTTATTTTTATCTTTTTTTTTTTTAAGGCAGTATGAAGTGATTTTATCTCTTAACGGTCTTACCATTCGCGGTTACTGAAGCCTTAGCAAATTAGATTGGAGAAAATCACATAGGTTGATGAATAATAATGGAAATAACAATAAGAACAATAACAATACCACCAATGATAATAGCAATTGAGAATAATAATAACACAAACAGCAATAAAATAACAATACCAGTAGTAGTAGTAGTAGTAGTAGTAGTAGTAGTAGTAGTAGTAGTAGTAGTAGTAGTAGTAGTAGTAGTAGTAGTAGTAGTAGTAGTAGTAATAATAATAATAATAATAATTATAATAACAACAATAATAATAATAATTAAAATAATAATAATAACAATTATTATCATGATGATGATAATAATAATAACTAATAATAATAGTAAAAATAATGAAAAAAGAAAAATACAAAAAAATAACACAATCCCTTTCGACCTAGATATAATTGACCCCGTTATCATACGATAATCTGAACTGTAAACCTCTTCCATGTCTCTAAAAACAAGACCAAATAAAGAGAAATCTGTCGAAAGAAAATATCAGTGCAGGTTCCGCGCAGCCTCGAATAATCCATCGAAATCTGGATGAGATTATTCAACCCTCAAATCTCGATCTTGTATCAAAGAGCTATCTTAATTAACCATAAGCCTGCTACTGATTGTGCATTGCTCTTAAAAGGCCGTGCTATCAAGCTGGTTGCGGGGCTCGTAGGCTACGGTAATCAAATTTACTTCTGTACAACTCTGGTGGTGGTGGTGTTGAATGGTGATGGTGAATTTTGGTGGTGGTGGTGATGGTGAGTGGTGTTGAATGGGGATGGTGAATTTTGGTGGTGGTGGTGGTGAGTAGTGATGGTGAGTGATGTTGAATAGGGATGGTGAATTTTGGTGGTGGTGGTGGTGAATGATGGTGTTAGTCTTGGTGGTGGTGGATGGTGGTGGTTTTGGTGGTGGTGGATGGTGGTGGTGAGTGGCGGTGTTGGTCTTGGTGGTGGTGAACAGTGATGATGATGATGGTAAATGGTGGTGTTGGTGGCGGTGATGAACGATGGTGGTGATGATGATGACAGTGATGAACTGTGATCATGGTCATGATGAATGATGGTAATGATGAAGAGGATTCAAGGAGGTAATAATGATGACTATCTAATTTGGCGATGATGATGACAAATTATAATAACAAGCACTTTTAGCGATGATAAATCTCCTACATCACAATACAAACAAAATCCTCAATACTACGAATCCTAAAAAAAAAAAAAAAAAAAAAAAAAAAACGAAGCCCAAAAACTCGTCAACTTTTCTTTCCTTTCGCCAGTAAAAAATAATAATTAAGAGTCACATTCACTGCCCAAATAAAAAGGTCATTGGACCAGTAATAAAAATAAATGAAGATCGTAATTAATGTCAAGTCCGTAAGCGATAATGAAGGCTTTCGACCTCATTATCACACCTGTCGTGGGTACAGACGGATTACAACAGATTTCAGAAATTATTAGCTTTTCATTTTATTCTTTTTTTTTTTTTTTTTTGGAAAACTACCGCAGCTCATCCATAAGTACCCCCCCCTCCCCCATCGCTGATAACATACCATCAAAAAGTCCAAAAAAAAAGTCAAATTCGCGCGAAATTAAGTAGAAGGAATAAAGGAGAAATGAATAAAAAATGAAATAAATGATAAAAAAACATCTCAAGTTGACACAAACAGGCAACCGCTCCCTATCAAAGGCTCCCCCCCCGTCATACCCTGAAACAACAACGACCTTATCTCCTTGATAAAGAAAAAATAGAGAAGGGCCATACAATAATTTACGAACTTTAAACTAACGATTTTTTTAAATTACGAACTTTTTTATTATTACGATTTTTTTATTACGATTTTTTTTTATTACTTCTTTTTTATTTCGAACTTTTTTTTATTACGTTTTTTTTATTTCGAACTTTCTTTTATTTTTATTATGAAGCCTTTTTTTTATTATGAAGCTTTTTTAATTACGAACTTTTTTCTTCACGAATACAGTCAAACTTACGCTTTGGACGCATATATACGCAGATAAACACGGCAGGTGAGTGTATACTACATGTATGTATATCATAGGCGTATATGTATTTGAACGCAAACACGGACTCGCACTCACTCACTCACCCACTCACTCACTCACTCACTCACTCACCCACTCACTCACTCCACTCACTCACCCACTCACTCACTCACCCACTCACTCACTCACCCACTCACTCACTCACCCACTCACTCACTCACCCACTCACTCACTCACCCACTCACCACTCACCCACTCACTCACCCACCCCCTCACTCACAGGCACCACTCACTTTCACATCATATATATATATCAACTCACTCACCGCCCCCTTTCTCTCTCTATATCTCTCTCTCTCTCTCTCTCAGGCGGAACTACCTATATATATCCTTATATATATATATATATATATATATATATATATATATATATATATATATATATATATATATAAACACGGTAAAAGTCAAAAGCAAGCAAGGCAAAATTTCGACACCGAATAATATGGTTTGCAAAACGTCACGAACACCCACGACATGTGTTGAAGCGAATAAGGCAGAAGAAAGATGAAGGAATATAGTGAAGAAAGAGAGAGAGTGAGAGAGAGAGAGAGAGAGAGAGAGAGAGAGAGAGAGAGAGAGAGAGGGAGCGAGAGAGAGGGAGAGAGCGAGAGAGAGGGAGAGAGCGAGAGAGAGAGAGAGAAAGAGAGAAAGAGAGAAAGAGAAAGGCAAAGAACGAGAGAGAGTGAGAGAGAGAGTAAGAAAGAAAGGAGAAAGAGAAAGAGAGAGAGAGAGAGAGAGAGAGAGAGAGAGGGAGAGAGAGAGAGAGAGAGAGAGAGAGAGAGAGAGAGAAAGATAGAAAGAAAAAGAATGAAAGAAAGAAAAGAAAAAGATAGAAAGAAAGAAAAAACACTAACCCAAAATTACTCGTTATTCATTAGCTCAGAAATTTACTTTAGAGATTACGGAATGCATTGAAAATCACGTCACTTTAACTAACACTTATCGTCACCATTTTCCTAATCCTCCTCCTCCTCCTCCTCCTCCTCCTCATCATCATCATCATCATCATTACCACCATCACCACCACCACACCTACGATCCTCCTCACAATCACCACCAGCGCCACCATCAACCCCCCCACCCCACCCACCCCACACCCACCCATCCCACCAACCCACCCACCCATACCACCATCCCACCCCCGCTCCCCACCCACCCATCCCACCAACCCTTCTTCAACCTCACCAACCCTCCTCACCCCCCACCAACCCACCCCCACCCACCCATCCCACCAACCCTTCCTACCACCCACCCACCAACCCTTCCCTCACCCCCCACCCACCCACCAACCCTCCCCCACACCCACCAACCCTTCCCTCAACCCCACTCACCCTCCCCACACCCACCCATCCACCCATCCACCCAACCCACCTTCCCCTACGTACCACTTGCTTGGGCGTGCAGTCGTAAGGCAGACCTCGCATGCGGATGATGACCTGGCCACCGCGAGAGAGGAACTGCTGGGCTTCATTGTTGCTTCCTGGGAATAAAAAAAAGAAGAAAAATTAGGGGTTGGATTGGATTCGCTGGGGGGAAGGAGAAGGGAAAGAGCAAGAGAGAGTGAGGGAGAGAGGGAGGGAGGGGAAGGGAAAGGGGAAGGGAGAGAGCAAGAGAGAGTGGGGAGAGAGAGAGAGAGAGAGAGCAAGAGAGAGTGGGGGGGAGGGAGGGAGGGAGAGAGAGAGAGAGAGAGAGAGAGAGAGAGAGAGAGAGAGAGAGAGAGAGAGAGAGAGAGAGAGAGAGAGAGAGAGAGAGAGAGAGAGAATCTTAAATATAATACAATGACTCAAAATTCGTAGCAAATACATCTAATCATAACACCAAAATGATGAAATAGCTACAACAATCTAATGGTCCATAAAACCCAGAATTAACATATCCAAAACATTAAGGTCACCCCATAACAAGTTTTAATCTTTATTTCCCCGAAAAGTTCAAATCACCTTTTTGTTAAGCATTAAGACATATTACTCCGGTAAAATAGTTGCAGAATTGCCTTCGATAATTTCCCACACAATTCTCACAAAAAAAAAAGAGAACAGCAGCGTCATGTTAATAAGAAAATACAAAATAAAATAAAATAAAAATAAAACAAGTACGTGTTCCTAGCCCAGCGTGTGCTTTGTGTACGTCTTCGCTCATGTACATAACCATCCATGTACGTATTCGCTCACGTATGTATTCATCCGTGTGCGTATTCATATTTAAGTCCACAGCATATCAACCGGAACGCGACCCAGACAATAAAATCTACACCATCACTTTTATTTACATTTTTTGGTAACCGCAAACAGACGCAATATCAACATTAATTTTCTTTCACTATACTTTAGCAGACAGAGCTTTGAGTTGCTTGTTTGAATGGAAAGAGGGAGTCAATGAAACAGGTATGGTGAAAAGGAAGAACGGAAGAAAGGAAGAGGAGAAATGGAGGGGGGGGGGGGAGAGAGGGAAGGGGAGAAATCGGTGAGTGAAAAGAGAGAGGGGGAGAAATGGGGGAGAGAGAAGAGTGGGAGGGGGAGAAATCGGGGAGTGAAAAGAGAGAGGGGGGGGAAATGGGAGAGAGAAGAGTGAGAGGGAGAGATATCGGGGAGTGAAAAGAGGGAGGAAAGAGGAGGGAGAGGGGGAGATGAGGAAGAGATGGATAAACAGACAAATAGATTCTGTTTAATATAAATATTAATAGGACGAGTAAGATTGTGCGAGGAAGTGGGATGGAAAGGCGATATACGTATAAACTGAAAGAAGAATGTGAATAGGAGAAAACAATAGGAATATCTTTAACTATATATCTCTCTATATTTATCATCGCATACAAACATATAATCAATAATGTCTAGATATACAAATCTATACAGAAAATGATGTACAGGCAAACCGACATGTAAATATATACAGAGAGAGATATTACAAGGTAACTTTCAGTAGGAGGACAGGGGACCTCCCCGGTTGCTGATAATCCCCAAAGTCGTTATCAATTACCGCTGTTGTAATCTTTTATCAGCGAGAAGTGATTGTTCGACTACATGCAGGCTCGCCTATAGACTCCCTTCCCCGTGCATCTCGCCTAACAAAAGTCAAAGCCCAGATACCGCTTGCAACAATGAAAAAGATCGTTCTTTGATAGCGAAAGACTGCTTGAACTATTCTGAAAAATGGTGATGCTTGTTTACGGTGAAGCACGCCGTTTCTCTCTCTACAGAGTCGAGTTTCGTCACTGGTAAAAACGGAATGAAGACGAATGGAACGCGTCCGAGATCCAATGAATCGAATCGACGTACCAGACCGGCTACACTCGGAATCCGAACCGCTGCTCGACGGCGTGTGAAATGAACCAAAGAACCCCGAGATTTTCCCTATTTGGAAATTCTAAATTCAACGTCAGCGTGACTCCGATACAGGATTTGATACTATCTAATCAGATACTGCTGTGAAAACAAATGATCTGGTGGAAATCGAGGACTTGGGTATATTCTCTAGTATTTCCAAGACTACAATCTTTTTACTTGTCGCGTCATTATGTGAGGAACATTACAAACAGACAGACAAATACGCAAACACACATACTAACTCGTTCACTCATTCTCATTCACTCGCCCCCCCCTCTCCCCCTCACTCACTCACTCTCCCGCAAGAGACGCAGGCGCCGCAGGACCTTCGGCATCGTTTATTAATGGCGGAACAGGTTGCGCGGCGCGGGTACGATGACCCTCGGCCGCGCAGCCGCCGAGCGCCGCACGCCTCCTGCTTAGTCCTCCGGCCGAGACCAGACACGAGGCCGCCCGTCCGTCCCGGCGGAGCGGACACGCGGGCGCCGATTCCCAGATGATAGCTACTTACGGATAACGTTCATCATGCGCATTGTTTGCTGCATGGCTGCGTGCTGCATGTTGAGCTGGATGTTCATGGTCATGGTCTCGGGCGGGATGGGCGGGAGGTGCGTCCCGCTGCCCGAGCTCCCACTCCCACTCCCGCCCCCGCCCGTGCTCCGCCCGCGGCCGCTCTTCTCGGACATGGCGGCGGTCCGCACTCGCGTGTTGCCAAGGTACGACTCGGGTTGACGACCCACGCAGAAGAGGGAACGTGTCCAGGGTCGTGATCAGTTCATCGACGACGCAGCCCTGGCCGCACTGCTTCAGGCTCGCGGCTTGTTTATCTATTTTTTTCAAGCAAAGCAACAGCTGACGTCTATTTCTCCGACGTCTGTGATACGAGCACAGCTGGTCCCTCCCGTGCTTTGAGGCAGAGGAAGACGCCGGCGGTCGAAGCAGCGTTCCGTCGACGCCCGCGATGCACTTCCTCCCAACGGCTTTCACGTCGCTCGCCGGATCACGTCTCCAGCGGCATCGCACTCCAGGGCCGCTTCCCTCGCAGATCCTTCCTTCCTTCTTGCCTGCGTGCTTGCTCCCTCGCTTCCTCCGCCGTGCAGGCAAACGCACCCGACCAGAGCAACCAGGAAGCGCCTTCACACACGCGCACTACGCACACGACGAACAACGAGCACACCGGCAGCGTGTCCAGCAGGAGTCTGGCTCGCTCTCGGGGCCGGGTGAAAGTACGCGCATTACCTGCTTTTATCTCTCTTTATCGCGCTTATCACGTGGGCACGCGGAGGGTAGCGGATAAACCAAATCAGTCCCATGGCTGTAGCCGCCCACTTACGCGCTACAGCAGCCCCCAACAAAGCCAACGACGCATCTACAGCACGCTACGATCCGAGTGAAGTAAGACGAAAGGGCGTCGCGACAGACCCTGGCGTAGAAACCCATCGACGTCGACAGGCAAAAGCAGCCACCTCGTCTGGCAACCTACCTGATAAGCAATTAAGAGATAACTTGGTTTGAAGAGGACGATGCCCAAGGACTGTTACCAGGATGGGGTGGGGGTGGGGGTGGGGGCGGGGGCTGTGTCGAAGGTCTGTCCGAATGCCGATGGGACACGCACGGCAAATCAGCGCAGTGAGGAACACGTCAGAAACGTTGGTTTTCCTGCGTTTGAGTCGGTCTCAAAGGTGGAAACGCGTCTAAAAATGCTAACAGACGTCTAGTAAAGCTGTATCAGATGTCGAAAACTAGGATTGCTGAATTGTGAAAGTGCGCTCGACGCTTCGACTTTATTTCACCTTTTACTGTCCGAACGGATCAGTCAAATAATTCCACTGCACAAACGGACACACAAATATCCTCACATTACGAAATTCTCTCCCACTGCCACCGTAAATCACCAGCCGCAAGGCGCAAACGCGATTAGAATAGTCTACCTTAACAAGCCCCTACCTCCAGAACACGAAAGAAAACGGCCGAATCTCAAAGCAAACTGAATAAAAACAAAAACAAAAAACTCGCTCGAGCCGACGAATCCCGTTAAGTCTTACGCTCCAAACCGTCAGTACTCTTCGCAACGACGATCCAAGGCAATCGCTCCGTTGCGAAACCACCAGGTGCAATCATGCTCTGCGGGATTAGGTCTAATTGATAATCGAGAAGCGCGCCCTGCCAACGTGGTCAGCTGATCTCACTGCTAATTGGATGACAGATTACAAATGAAGCGTGCGGTGATCAGGTCAGGGGGGGGGGGGCGGAAGATAGAAGAAGGGAGGGATGGATGGATGAATGTAGAAAGGGGTGGGGAGGAGGAGAAGAGAATGCGAAGGAGAAGACTAGATAGAGGGGGAAATAAGCGTAAATCCGTGTACTTCAAACGAATACGTAAACACAAAATCACTCCAACCACTTATACATATGCGCATATATTTCTTCCGTATTCCTCGCTCTCCATTTCTGTCTTATAAATAGACACCCTTCCTTTTCGTCTATTTATATATAAATCTATCTATCTATAAGTACATCAACACAAGGCACCCTTTCTATCTCGCTCCTTAACACCACCTCCCACATCCCCCAACCTCTATCCCCTCTTTCTTCCCACTCCTACCCCCACCAAACCTCCTACCTCCATCTCTAACCCACCTCCAACTTCCAACCCCACTCCTACATCTACCCCTACCCCCACCAATCCACCTAGACCCCAAACTCCCATCAATCCATCCCCTACCCCCTATCCCCTATCTCCATCCCCCCTCCAAACCCTACCCCATCCCCCACCAATCCACCTACCCCCTACCCCTTCCTCCACCAATCCAACCCCTACCCTTATCTCCATCCCCCTCCACCGACCCCCTCCCCCCACCCCAACCCCACCCAGCAGCCTCGACGACCCCTTCTCCACCTCCAACCCCTCCCCCACCCAGCAACCTCCGACGACCCCTCCAACCCCTCCCTCCACGTCCAATCCCCTCCCCCACCCAGCAGCCTCCGACGACCCCCTCCAACCCCTCCCCTCCCCCCACCCAGCAGCCTCCGACGACCCCCGCAAAACCCCTCCTCCACCTCCCCTACCCTCCCCCACCCAGCAGCCTCCGACAACCCTCCAACCCTCCCTCCACCTCCAACCCCCTACCCCTTATCTCCATCCCCTCCACCGACCCCTCCCCCACCCCAACCCCCACCCATAGCCTCCGACGACCCTCCAACCCCTCTCTCCACGTCCAATCCCCCTCCACACCCAGCAGCCTCCGACGACCCCCTCCAACCCCTCCCTCCCCCACCCAGCAGCCTCCGACGACCCCGAACAACCCCCTCCCTCCACCTCCCTACCCCTCCCCCCACCCAGCAGCCTCCGACAACCCCCTCCAACCCCTCCCTCCACCTCCAACCCCCTCCCCCACCCAGCAGCCTCCGACGACCCCCCTCCCCCTCCCCCCCCACCCAGTAGCCTCCGACGACCCCTCCAACCCCTCCCTCCACCTCCCCTACCCCTCCCACCACCTAGCAGCCTCCGACGACCCCCTCCAACCCTCCCTCCACCTCCAACCCCCCTCCCCCCACCCAGCAGCCTCAGACGACCCCCTCTTCACTCCTCCCCTCCCCACCCAGCAGCCTCCGACGACCCCCTCCAACCCCCTCCCCCCACCCAGCAGCCTCCGACCACCTCCAACCCCCTCCCCCACCCAGCGGCCTCCGATGACCCCGAAGGACCCCGAGGGAGGGCCTTGGACGGCAGGCGCGGCGGCGGGGGTCCCCGCGGCGCGCGCTGGACCCTCCAAGGCCTCCCTCGGAGCCGATGTTGCGGGGACCGAATATCCTTCGGTAAACAGTGCGTGCTCGGTTCGCAATCAAACCCCTCCCCCTACCCTTCTCCTTCCCCTAACCTTCTTCCCCCTACCCTCCACCTACCCTTCTTCTCCTACCCTCCCCCCTACCCTTCTCCTTCCCCCTACCCTTCCTCTTCCCCTTCCTCCTCCCCCCTCCTTCCCCTACCCTTCCTTCCCTTCTTCCCCCTCGCCCCACCCTTCTCCTTCCCCCTACCTCTCCTCCTCTCCTTCCCTTACCTTCTTCCTTCCTTCTTCCTACCCTCGCCCTACACTTCTCCTTCCCCCTACCCTCCCCTTCGCCTTATCTCATTTCCATTCCCGTTTCTCTTCCCATTCGCTTTGACCCTTCTATCCTCTCCATCTTCTCCTACGCCTAATCTCATTCTCATTCTCCTTTACCTTCCCATTCTCCTTTCTCTTCCTATTCGCCCTTTTCTCATTCCCATTATCCTTTCCCCTTTTCTCCCCTCCGTTCTCCTCTTCGTCTTGTATTATTCTCGTTCTCCTTTTCCCTTCCCATTCTGCTTTTCCTTGCCTATGTCCTCTTATTCCCTTCTCCATTTCATTTTCGAGTCGTACTCCATGCCCCCTTTCGCTGTTTTCCTACTTCCTGTTCCCTTTCCTGTTCTTTCCCTGTTTTCCTGCTCAATTTTCCCTTTTTCATTTTCATTTTCTTTATCCCGTTTTCCCTCTCTCCTCTTCTTTCTTCCCTTCCCTCTCTTTATTCCTGTTTTCCTGCTCCCTCTCCCCTCATTTCCAGCTCCCCATCCCTCTCCTCTTTCCCCTCCCTCCTACTTCGGCTCCCCCCCCCCACCTCTTCCCACTAAGCCGTAGAGCTTGTAAGTTAGCTCTTTATTAAGTGTCAAAGACCACTGGGAATGTGCACAAAAAGGGATGAAATGTAGGTAGTGGGAAAAAAAAACAAGACCTGGGGTGGGCAAGGGGGGAGTAGGGTAGATAGGGAGGTGGGGTAGGAGAGGCGAGAAAGGGAGGGAGGGATGCTACGGGGTCGTCGGAGAGGGAGAGATGGAGAGAGAGAGAGAGATGGAGAGAGAGAGAGATGGAGAGAGAGAGAGATGGAGAGAGAGAGAGATGGAGAGAGAGAGAGAGATGGAGAGAGAGAGAGATGGAGAGAGAGAGAGATGGAGAGAGAGAGAGATGGAGAGAGAGAGAGATGGAGAGAGAGACAGATGGAGAGAGAGACAGATGGAGAGAGAGACAGATGGAGAGAGAGACAGATGGAGAGAGAGACAGAGAGAGAGAGAGAGATGGAGAGAGAGAGAGATGGAGAGAGAGAGAGATGGAGAGAGAGAGAGATGGAGAGAGAGAGAGAGATGGAGAGAGAGAGAGAGATGGAGAGAGAGAGAGATGGAAAGAGAGAGAGATGGAAAGAGAGAGAGATGGAGAGATGGAGAGAGAGAGAGATGGAGAGAGAGAGAGATGGAGAGAGAGAGAGATGGAGAGAGAGAGAGATGGAGAGAGAGAGAGATGGAGAGAGAGAGGGATGGGGAGAGAGAGAGAGGGAGGGAGAGAGGAGGGAGGGAGGGAGAGAGAGAGAGAGAGAGAGAGAGATGGAGAGAGAGAGAGAGAGAGAGAGAGAGAGAGAGAGAGAGAGAGAGAGAGAGAGAGAGAGAGAGAGAGAGAGAGGGAGGGAGAGAGAGGGAGTGGAGGGGGTCTCCTAGCGCAGATGAGGTCACAGCATCCGGCCAACGTGACCCAGCTTTCTCCGATAAATTTCTAATCCATTCATTTATCTCCACCGTTGACAGGAGTCTGTCAGCCTGCATTTCTCCGTCTGTCTCCTTGTCTGTGTACGTGCGTGTGTTCGCTTGCGACCATGATCGCACGTGCATGGCCGACTGCCACTGAATGGACTGAGACAAGAACTGGCTTAAGCAACAACTTTTACTACACTCACCAACCTAACATATATATACGTACATGCACCCACATGTATATCAGCCCGCGCGTGGTGTGTATATTCCCGAGTGTAAACAAATACACATACACATGCATTCTATATAAACATCCAACGCGCATTAATCTTAGCCTATTAGTCCCGCAGGTTATTCTGTCCGTACACTTGTTTACCTTTAAGAAGTGGTTTTATCCGACGGTCATTTGCATAAAAAAGTGACGCATAAACGGGCCCCCCTGTAGGATCATTCAGAAGAACATGTGGAGGAGGAAGGAGGAAGGAGGAGGAGGAGGAAGGAAGAAGAGGAAGGAGGAGGAGGAGGAGGAGGAGGAGGAGGAAGGAAGAGGAGGAAGAGGAAGGAGGAGGAGGAAGTGGAAGGAGGAGGAAGTAGGAGGAAGAAGTAGGAAGTAGGAGGAAGAAGTAGGAAGGAGGAGGAAGAGGAAGGAGGAGGAAGAAGAAGGAGGAGGAGGTGGAAGGAGGAGGAAGTGGAAGGGGAGGAGGAAGAGGAAGGAGGAGGAAGAGGAAGGAGGAGGAAGAGGAAGAGGAAGCAGAGGAGGAGGAAGAGGAGCAAGAAGAAAACGGGAGGGGTGAGTGAGAGTAGAATAATGGGAACAGAGAAAAGCCTTAAAAAACTAGAAGAGATGAAGGAGCCTGAGAAGAATAGGAGAATAGAAAGAGATCAAGAATAAGAGAAAGAGAATTTGGAAAAACAGGCGAACAGACAGACAGGTAAAAATAAGACGAAGAACAAACAAAACGAAACAAGAGAAACAGCAGATAACGCAAACAAGCAACAGGACGAAGAAACAATAGAAAAAACAATGACAGGTGTCAATCATTCACTACCAGTACCTTAACCATTGAACAAATTAACGAACTGGCAACTCGTAGTAATCAACTTTAAATATTCTTAATTTGAAGGCTATTTGCTTGATTGAGTATGTGATAGCGCATGTGAGTACTCGTTTGTTTTCATATCAGCTGATAAACATACAAAAAATGGATAAAAATAGGACAAAGCATAATATCTTGCGCAACTGATTACTGATTTTGCAATGGTCCTGATAGCAAAGGTAATAAGTATTGGTAATAATAATTTAAAAAAATAATCAGATAACGATAATAAATAAATATATAATAATATCAAATAAAAAATCTGTAATTATTTCTTTGTCTCTGCAGTCTGCTCTCTTTCAACTATGGATTTTCCCTCTATATTTTACACAATATTTTAATTTCCTTTCTTTCCCCCAAACTCTTCCTACCCCCCCTCACCCCTACCCTCCTAACCCCACCCAACCCCCTTTTAGCTCTCCCCCTACCCACCCCAATCCCCTATCTCCCCCTGCCCTCTACCCAACCCTTACCTTTGACTCACCCCCCCTCCCTCTCTACCCCCTCCCCTGCTCCTCCCCTTCCTGGCACTCATCCTCGTACTCCTTCTGACCCCCCACCTCCTCATCCCTTATGTTGTCCCACAACCCCGTCATCCCTACAACTCCCTACAACTCCCATAACCTTTCCCTCCCCTCACCCTACAACTCTTAAATCCCACTACGACCTCAGATGACACCCTACAGCCTCCTCTCCCCTTTGCCCTCTTATCCCTTATCCCCGTTCCCAGAACCCCCTCCAACCTCCCTCCCATCCCCCTACAGCCACCACAACTCCCCAAAGCATCCCCTCCCCTCCTCCCTCCCCTCATAACCCTCTCCAACCTCCCTCCCCCACCCCATCCCAATCCTCCTCCCCACCCCTCTTTCCCCTCCCTTCCAACCTCACCCCCGGCCACGTTGATGAAGTCCTGTATTTTCTCTCCCCATTACTTTCCCCTTCCCCCTTCCTTCCCCCCTCCTCCCTCCCTTCCCCTCCCCTCCCGAACTCACCTCCGACCACACTGATGAAGTCCTCTATCTCTCCCCTTCCCCTTCCCTCCTCCCTCCCCTCCCTTCCCTCCACCCTCCTCCCTCCCCTCCCCTTCCCCTCCCTCCACCCACCCCCCTCCCATCCCTCTTTCCCCCTCCTCCCTCCCTTCCTCCCCTCCCTCCTCCTGTCCCGAACTCACCTCCGGCCATATTGATGAAGTCCTCTCTCTCTCCCCTTCCCCTTCCCCTCCCTCCACCCTCCCCTTCCCCCTCCCTCCTCCCACATTGATGAAGTCCTACATCTCTTTCCCCTCCTCCTCCTCTCCCCTCTCCCTCCCTCCACCCTCCCTCCCTCCTTCCCACTCCCCGTCCCTCCACCCTCCCTCCCCTCCCTCCCTCCCGTCCCGAACTTACCTCCGGCCACGTTGATTAAGTCCTACATCTCTTTCCTTTCCCTTCCCTCCTTCCCACTCCCCCCGTCCCTCCACCCTCCTCCCTCCTCCCTCCTCCCTCCCTCCCTCCTTCCCACTCCCTCCCCCTCCCTCCACCCTCCCTCCCTTCTCCCTCCCTCCCCTCCTCCTCCTCCCCTCCCTCCTCCTCCCTCCCCCTCCCTCCCTCCCTCCCTCCCCAAACTCACCTCCGGCCACGTTGATGAAGTCCTCCCCCGTGGCCTTGTAGACCTCGATGTAACGGTTGCCGATGTGGTGCTTGTGGCGCTTGAGGGCCATGTCGCGGTGCTCGGGGGACACGAAGCGGATCAGGGCCTCCCCGTTCCTGCGACCCTGCGGGCTCAGGCACAGGGCCACGCCGCCCCTGGAAAGCAAGAGAAGAGCGCTGTAGAAAAGGGGTGAACCGGGGGGGGGGATGATTATTTTTATATGCTGTGTACTGATGAGAGAGAGAGGGAGAGGGAGAGAAAGGGAGGCAGAGAGGGAGAGGGAGAGGGAGAGAAAGGGAGGTAGAGAGGGAGAGGGAGAGAAAGGGAGGTAGAGAGGAGAGAGAGAGAGAGAGAGAGAGAGAGAGAGAGGAGAGGGAGAGAGAGGGAGAGGGAGAGAGAGAGAGAGAGAGAGAGAGAGAAAGAGGGAGAGGGAGAGAGAGAGAGAGAGAGAGAGAGAGAGAGAGAGAGAGGAGAGGGAGAGGGAGAGAGGAGAGAGGGAGAGGGAGAGGGAGAGGGAGAGAGGGAGAGAGGGAGAGAGGGAGAGGGAGAGGGAGAGGGAGAGGGAGAGGGAGAGAAAGAAAGAAAGAGAAAGAGAGAAGAAAGAGAAAGAGAGAAGAAAGAGAGAGAGAGGAGAAAGAGAAAGAGAGAAAGAAGGAGAGGAGAAAGGAACAAAGTTAGACAGAGACATCCAGTTAAAAATCCACTTCCCATTCACACAAATTCAAAATCAGAATGGCCGGCGCCCTAAAACCTCACACGAATCCGAAATCTGCGCAGCGTCCGGCCCGCCGCAGAAAACTTGTTATGAAAACAAAGCGGCGCGTCGTGTGGGTTGTTTAGCAATAGTCGCAGAGCCACAGGTGCGGACGGGCCACGGCTGCGGTTTCACAATTTGCGATTTTTCGGTGTATTTCACGCCATCCCCACCCCCTCCCCCCCTCCCCGTTGATCTTTACATTTGAGAGTCGTGTCTACGTCGCCTCCTTCCGCGTGAGACGGAGGTGAGCTGTTAAATGTAGTTCTCGCTCTCTCGCTCTCCCTTTCTCTAGCTCCCTCTCTCCAACACCTTTTTCTTCCCTTTTCTCCCCGTTTTCTTTTTTCCCCTCCCTCCCCTCTCTCCCTCCTTCCCTCCACTTTCTTTACCCTATCCCCATTTTCTCCCTCCTTCCCTCTTCTCCCCCTGCAAAGAAAGCTAAGCCCTCTCCCCCCAGCAAAAAAGCGAGGCCCTCTCTCCCTTCCCTCTCCTTCTTCTCCTTTTCCCTCTCCCCCAGCAAAGAAAGCGATGCTCTCTCCCTCTCCCCCTCTCCCCTCCCACCAGCAAAGAACGTGATGTCCTCTCCCTCTCCCCTTTCCCCTCCCCCCCAGCAAAGAAAGCGAGGCCCTCTCCCTCTCCCCTTTCCCTCCCCCCAGCAAAGAAAGCGAGGTCCCTCTCCCTCTCCCCCTTTCCCCTCCCTCCTCCCCCCAGCAAAGAAAGCGAGGCCCTCTCCTCTCCCTCCTCCCTCCCTCCCCCCCAGCAAAGAAAGCGAGGCCCTCTCTCTCCTTTCCTCCCTCCCTCCCCCCAGCAAAGAAAGCGAGGCCCTCTCCCTCCCCTTTCCCCTCCCCCCAGCAAAGAAAGCGAATCCCTCTCCCTTTCCCTTCCCCCCCAGCAAAGAACGTGATGTCCCCTCCCCTTTCCCTCTCCCCCAGCAAAGAAAGCGAGGGCCTCTCCCGCAGGTTGATCCCGGACGGCACGAGGGGAGGCCACCGTCTCATAAACATTGACATTGATTAGTCCGCCGTCCTCGTACGGAACAGTTGCTTACATGGTCAGACACGCGACCGCCCCCTCGTGCTGTCTCCCCATCGCCCCTCCCCTCTCTCCCTCCTTCCTTCCTTCGCTTTACCTTTCACCTTTCTTCGGCCTCTCTCTTTCTCTCTCTCTCTCTCTCTCTCTCTCTCTCTCTCTCTCTCTCTCTCTCTCTCTCTCTCTCTCTCTCTCTCTCTCTCTCTCTCTCTCTTTTTCCATCTATCTTCTATTACTTGCTTTTTATGTACATGTGTGCAAGGTTTGTTATATATTTGTCTATCTCAGCATTGGTATGTGTGTGTGTTTGTAAGTGTGTGAATGATTGCATGTGTGTCCATGTGTGCGCGCGCGCGTCTTTCATATACAATAATTACAAAAACTATCATCATGAATGTTTTTGATATTCAATCAAATTTTTCTCTTCTACTGTCTTGTGTCGACCATTCCACGTTTTCTGCTTTCCTTCCATTCCACAGTCACTTTCTCATCCCTTCAACATACTTTCCTTCCACCTCTCCTCCCCGTCCCCTCCCATCCTTCTCACCTCCCCCTCCCGTTCCTCCTTCTTCCCTCCCGTTCCTTCTTCCCTCCCTCCCTCTTTCCACCTTCTCTCCGTTCCGTTCCCTTCCCTCCCTCTTTCCACCTTTTCTCCGTTCCGTCACCTTCCCTCCCTCTTTCCACATTCTCTCCGTTCCGTCTCCTTCCCTCCCTCTTTCCACCTTTTCTCCGTTCCGTCTGTCATTATTCCTCCTTCGGGCACCACCTGATCCCCGCACCTACTGCCCTGTGCTCACCACGCACTCCATTTTCCACTTCAGAATGGTTGTCGGCGGCTTCACTGTCAAAAGCTTCTACAACTTTCGAACTTCGCAACGCAATGAAGAGAAACTCGTGGAAATTCGTAAGAAAGTGTTCGTGGGTAACCGCAAAAATAAATAAATAAATAAAACTGTCACTCGGTCACACTCGTCCCATGGCATTCCACATGGCATTATTCATCGGCGGTCGGGCTGCCTCTTGAATTCCGATCGGCCGAGGGCTGTCGGGCCTCCGTCAAGACCCCGCGAGGATTTCTCGGAAGGCTCCTGGGCCGTTTACTAAGCGCGAAGAGCCGCAGGGGCCCGCTTCCACACGCGGAACCTGTTCGCCACTTACACTGCTCCGTTGCGCCTCATTCGTCCCGCGCGACACACGGGCGACTCGACGCGGCGGTTGCGACTGACCCGACATGACGCGCCGGCCGGCCGCCGACTCGCGGGAGTGCCCCGAGGGACTGTGTCATGTGCCCGCTTGACCGTGTCAGTCACGGGCGACTGACTCCCCTGAACTCGAGCTGCGTGGGCGCACAAGAACCCGCCCGCCTGACGGATTGTTACGCTGCGTCGCACACCGACGGCGCCCGAGGGACACAGGCGCATGCGAGCGCTGGGCGGCCGCGTCGCAGCCCTCGGGGAAGGACAAAGGAACCGAAGGACATCTGAGCAAACCTTGCAGCGGCGTGGGCTCCCAGGACGTAGCTGGCCGGGCTGAAGGGCGCGGAGTGGGGTGGGCGGTGCATCCCGCGCCCCCACCTGGCTGTCGACCGCGGGGGCACCTGCCACCTCTGCAGGGCGCAGGCCGGCCGACTGCGGTGAGGCGACGTGGCCTGCCGGCGGCTGTGGGGCGAGAGCCGCTGGTCGTGCGGGAGGCTGCGGTGCGCGGCCTGGCCTCGAGGCTGAGCTGGCTGCGGGCACGGAGGGGCAGCGGGGCTGGAGGCGGGGCAGGAGGCGGGCAGGGGCGGCGGGCAGGCGTGGAGGCCCAAAGGCGAGGCCCGAGAACAGGACGGCGAGGCTGGTGATGGCGTGGCGCCACGTACACTGGCTGGGCTCGCAGCGCTGAGCCGACACTGCTGCATGGACGCTGCCAGAGTACCCGCGCCTCCGTCATGCTGCCACGACGCGCCCCCGAACCGCGCCGCCCCCCGCCCGCTCGCGCCCTCGGGCCCCGCGCCCTCGAAAGCAGCCTCGCCCTCACAGCCGTTCGCCACGACCTCGGGGGACAAAACTCGCAGCGGCGACGGCGACGCGGACGATTCCCGGGCGTCGCCGAGGGCGAGCTCCTGCGCCCCTGGCATGCTCGAGGACCTACTTGCCGAAGGGGCGAGAGGCGGCGCTGCGGCAGGGTGGCAGGGAGGCAGAGATGGGTCACCCATGACTGCCCTCGGCACAAAACCTCGATGCACTACTGTCTGCCTATGCCTCGCTCCGGCATTGTCCTTCGGGTACTCTCTCTCTCTCTCTCTCTCTCTCTCTCTCTCTCTCTCTCTCTCTCTCTCTCTCTCTCTCTCTCTCTCTCTCTCTCTCTCTCCACCACTAATGCCCCTGGCGTACACACAGCAAACATTTAGCATTTTACAGAAACTATGCAGCAAAACCGTGCAGTCATGGCACCCCCAGAGGAGCAGCTCAACAGCGCCCACCGATATCTATGCAATGCAACAGCGACTCGAGCGACAAAGTGAATGAGTAATAGAAAGAAGAAACAAAAAGATCATCTTTGAGCGATAAACAAAACTAAGGATAGGAGATGGCCAAGGGGTGGGGGAGGGGAGAAGGGGAGGGAGGGGGAGTCCAGATGGAGGAGGGGTCAGGGAGGGGAGGGGAAGGGAGGGGTCAGGGGGTCAGGGGTCGTGCCACGAGGAATCATGACCACAGCGGAAACACGGTCGAGGTCACACAGGCGAATTCGATTTTCTTTTTTCTTTTAGTTAAGGCATTTTTACCCGCTTTCTCGAACGATCTGGGTAGACAACGAAAGAAAAGGAAGAACAAACCGAAAAGATAAACCGAGAGAAAAAAAAAATCAAACCGTTGAAAAAAATGTAAAAAAAAAAAGAGTAAAAAAAGAATGAACGGAAGGAAGAACGAGGGAAAAAAGGGAGAGAGAGAAAAAAAAGAAGAAAACCAGAGGCAGATGCAGAGTCACGGGCGCACATTCACACAGCGTGTACCGATATTCATCATCACAGCCTGTCACAATACCAAATCACCGAAGGCAACTTTCTCCGCTGCTTCACCTACATCACTCAGTCACTCACACACGCGTACACACACACACTTACATGCAAACAAACTACATACATACATGGATGAATAGAAACTACATACATGCATGCATACATACTTACGTACACACACACACACAGTCTCTCTCTCTCTCTCTCTCTCTCTCTCTCTCATTGCCTCGCTTTACTTGTGCAAAAAAGATGGCCGCCGCGTGTCTTATCATTCATTCATTTTGCTTCCTTCCTTTGTCGTCTTTCTTCTCTGCTGTTTTTATCCCATTGTTCTTTCCACACTTTCGCAATAACTTTATATATTTTTTCCTCATCGCATTAAAATCAATCAAAGAGGATACTGATAAAATATACAGATGCAAGGAAATGGAAAAAACAGACAACGTAACATTACTGAAAAATGAGAAACAGTAATCCAGTCAATAAAAGAGAAGAAAAATAACGAAAAATATATAAATACCTTAATTACCAATTCATTTACTAATTCATTTGCATGGCAGCAAAGGGGGCAGCGAAGGTGAGACGGAAGGAGAAAAGAAAGGAAACAAAGAAACGAAAGGAAACAAAGAAACGAAGGAGAGAATTAGGAGAGGAGAGGAAATGAGAAGAGAAGAGAGGGGATTGAAAGAGATGAAGAGGAGAGAAAAGAGTAAAGAGGAGCAAAGGAGAGGAAAGGTGAGAAGAAGGGAGAGAAGAAAGAGTAAGAATGAATGAAAAGAAATATTCAGAAAAAAGAGGGGGAGAGAGAGAGAAAAAGAAAGATCGAGAGAAAGAGAAAGAAAGATCGAGAGACGGAGAAAGAAAGATCGAGAGAAAGATCGAGAAAGATAGATCGAGAGAACGAGAGAAAGAAAAACAGAGAGACTATCTGCTGAGACGCGCACAAACTGCCACCTCAGCACCTCACTGATTATGTATGGCGGACAGCGACAAGGATGTATCACTGGGGGCTTTGGCCATGGGGGCATCTCGGTGGAAACGGCGGAGTGACAGCGGAGTAGAATGAAAAATAGGTAGGGGGGGGGTGTAGAATGAATGTTTGGATGGGGGAGGGGTGGTGGTGGTGGTGGTGTAGAATGAATGTATGGGTGGGGGAGGGGGTTGGTGGTGGTGTAGAATGAATGTTTGGGTGGGGGAGGGGGTGGCGGTGTAGAATGAATGTTTGAGTGGGGGAGGGGTGGTGGTGGTGTAGAATGAATGTTTGGGTGGGGGAGGGGTGGTGGTGTAGAATGAATGTTTGGGTGGGGGAGGGGGGGGCGGTGTATAATGAATGTTTGGGTTGGGGGAGGGGTGGTGGTGGCGGTGTAGAATGAATGTTTGGGTGGGGGAGGCTGGTGGTGGTGTAGAATGAATGTTTGGGTTGGGGGAGGAGTGGTGGTGGTGGTGTAGAATGAACGTTTGGGTGGGGGAGGGTGGTGGTGGTGTAGAATGAATGTTTGGGTTGGGGGAGGAGTGGTGGTGGTGGTGTAGAATGAACGTTTGGGTGGGGGAGGGGTGGGGTGGGGGTATAGAATGAATGTTTGGGTTGGGGAGGAGTGGTGGTGGTGGTGTAGAATGAATGTTTAGGTGGGGGAGGGGGGCGGTGTATAATGAATGTTTGGGTGCGGGAGGGGGGCGGCGTAGAATGAATGTTTGGGTGGGGGAGGGGGGGGGCGGTGTAGAATGAATGTTTGGGTGGGACAGAATGAATGTTTGGGTTGGGGGAGGGTGGTGGTGGTGTAGAATGAATGTTTGGGTTGGGGGAGGAGTGGTGGTGGTGGTGTAGAATGAACGTTTGGGTGGGGGAGGGTGGTGGTGGTGGTGTAGAATGAATGTTTGGGTGGGGGTATAGAATGAATGTTTGGGTTGGGGGAGGGGTGGTGGTGGTGGTGTAGAATGAATGTTTGGGTGGGGGAGGGTGGTGGTGGTGGTGTAGAATGAATGTTTGGGTTGGGGGAGGGGTGGTGGTGGTGGTGTAGAATGAATGTTTGGGTTGGGGAGGGGGGGTATAGAATGAATGTTTTGGCGGGGGAGGGGAGGGGGTGGTAAGAGTAACAGAGGCGTAGAATGAGTGTTGGGGATTATGTGGTAGTTAATGAAAATCAATGAAAGACGTTGCAATAAAAACAATCAATAATCATTAACAAAAACGATGGTAATTGGGCAATTATAACCCCTATATATTGTCAATATCCACAGGAAATTACTAGAGGAAAACAAAATCGACACTACTGTCCCTGTTAAAAAATATATAAAAAATAAAAGCAATTCTATTTCAATAACAAAAGTACAGTTGTCAACTATCAATAACACAAACAGACTTACAAAAACACTTAAGAAGAAAGAAGAAAGAAGAAAGAAGAAAGAAGAAGAAGAAGAAGAAGAAGAAGAAGAAGAAGAAGAAGAAGGGAGAGGTGGAAAATCTTACGATGCATGCCAGGTCCTCAGAGCAAGATAAACTAAGGGTAAGCACATTTCCTCCCCACTCCAGTTTCCCCTCTCCCCTCCTTCTCCCTTTTTACCTCTCTTTATCCTCTGTCTTCGCTTTTTCCTCTTTCTCGTTTAATTCCCCTTTTCTACTCTCCTTCTGCCTTCTCTTTCCTCCCATTTTCCCTTCTTCTCCCTCCCATCTCCCCTTCTCCTTTCCCCTCCTCATTCCTCCCATCTCCCCTTCTCCTTCCCCCTCCCATCTCCTCTCTCCTTCTCCCTCCCATCTCCCCTCTCCTTTCCCCTCATTTACCCCTTCTTCCTCCTCCTTTACCCCTTCTTCCTCCACCTCCTCCTCCTCCACCACTGCCGCCGCTGGTCGTGCTGTGGTAACGTTTAGTTCCCACACTCGACACCAGATGGCAGCCGATCCACCTGTTGCGCGGGGACGGACGAACGCACGAACGCACGCACGCGCGAACGAAGGCAGATCCAAAACGCAAGAATTCACAACAAAAGCAAAGAAAAAAGAAAAAAAAAAGAAAGAAAAAAAATCGCCCTTTCAGTTTGCCTTGTGACGAATGGCTCGACTTGGGGTGGACGTGGGGGCGGGGGGCGGGGGGGGTATATGACGTAGGAAATGAGGAAAAGAAAGGAGAAAAAGCGGATGAGGATGATGATGAAAACGAAGGAATAGGGAAAGGAGAATGGGGTGAGAATAGGATATAGTCACATATGGTGACGTAGATAGAACATAGAAAGAGAAGGATAAGTGCGAGAATGAAAGTGAAGTGGACGGGGACAGAAAATAAAGAAAAATAGGAAAAATTAAAAAGCAAAACAGAATATCACCAATAAAAATAAAAAAAGTTCAAGGATAAAAACAGCGAAAGAAAAAAAAGCGACCATATCCAACAGTGACGACACAAAAAAAAAAAATAATAATAATAAAATAAAATAAAAATAAAATAAAATAAAAAATTTACCAAAATAAACCAAAATTCCTGCTCAGTCGGCCAGCAAAAAGACAAATCGGCCTAGTCCCACTGGTGCAGCCGGAAGACGCCTAGGCCTAAATAATCTGCCCCTCACAGGATGTTTGGTCAAAGGTGAACGGATGGGGGAGGGGGGGGGGTTGGCTGTTGGGTGAGCAGGTAGGTGGGTGGGTAAGTAGGTAGATAGGGAGGAAGGGAGGGAGGAAGGAAGGAAGGAAGGAAGGAAGGAAAGGAAGGAAAGGAAGGAGGGAAGGAAAGGAAGGAGGGAAGGAAAGGAAGAGAAGAATTAAGAAAGGGGGGAGGGAGGAATGAAGGTAGGAAGTAAGAAAGGAAGAAAGGAAGAAATGGAAGGTCAAGGCAGCGAGGATTGGGAGGCAAAGGTGAAGGGAGGGGGAGGGGGGAGGTGGTGTTAGGTTGGCTAGGTAGGTAGGTGGGTAGGAAGGGAGGGAGGTGAGGAAGGAGAGGGAGGAAAGAAGGAAAGAAGAAAGGAAGGGAGGGAGGGAGGAAAGAAGAAAGGAAGGGAGGGAGGGAGGAAAGAAGAAAGGAAGGGAGGGAGGGAGGAAAGAAGAAAGGAAGGGAGGGAGGGAGGAAAGGAAGGAACGAAGGAAGGAAGGAAGGATGGAAGGAAGGAAGGGAGGAAAGAAGGAAGGGAGGAAGGAATAAAAGAAGGTCCGTAGGCAGTCTAACTAAACAGCACGGTAGGAGCTAGCAAAGGAAGAAGACTTGAAAGGCCAAAAAAGAAGAGAAAGAGAGAGAGAGAGAAAGAAACCATCTTCCAGGTCTCCCTCCGACCGTCATGGCGTCGGCGAATCCCCCCCCCCTCCCCCCCGTCGGCCGCCGATTTCGCGTCGCAGTTCTCACGGATTTCGATCACGCTCGCTTATCCGATTCGTCGCGGCAAATCTGCAGTGCGATTTTTCACGGGTCGTGGCCCGCGGATTTTCATTTTCGCGGGGAGACGCCGGAGGAATGATCTGGGGGCACGTGCATACGTATGACTGAAACTATATATTACTTTTAACTAATTCGACTTTGATTCATTTCTATGCCAATATCATTCTAGCTAATATTTAATCGTAATTAAAAGCTGGAAGACCCATTTGTTTTCTTTTCAATTATTATTGTTGCCGAAATTCATGCCTTTCGGGTATATATCTATATGAATTTGTTTTATGTCTAAATCACTACAAATAAGTATGAATGTGAATAAAGTTCATAAATTTATGGATTTATTTGACGAAGCCATCAATCACTAATAACAGAGTTACCCATGACATTTCTCATTTTCTTCGATCCATTTTCTATGATGCTACAATGACATACTGTGTCATTTTCGTAATCAGAACGCATACGGGTGTCCCATAAATATTGCAAAGTGCGTGTTTTGGTGAATACATGAATTACGCTAATGGTAAGGTTAGCCCTCGCCCCCCCCCCTGAAAGTCCCCCAACAATACCGCATTTCTAAATTCCTTCTAAAATAACCAACAATCACTTTTTAAAAATAACATTCTCGAACCAAAACCTTAAATAACCACCACCAGCAAGCAATCATCAAAACAATAATAGAAATCCAAAGAAAACGGTCACGAGGTTCCATTTTTCCAAGGCGATGAAAATGCACTTGTCGTTGTTGACCGTCGCGGCGCTAGATGGCGGGCGGGAGCATCCAGGCGCGACAACACGACGCAGCAGGTGAGATGACGGGCGATTTGTGAAGGAGGGGAAGGGGGAGGGGGGAAGGAGAAGAAGGGGGAGGGGGAGGGGGGAGAAGGGGAAGGGAGAAGGGGAAGGGGGAAGGGGGAGGGGGGGAAGGAGTGGAAGGGGGAGAAGGAGGAAAAGAAGGGGAGGGGAGGAAGGAGGAAAAGAAGGGGGAGGGGGGAAGGAGGAGAAGGGGGAGGGGGGAAGGAGGGGAAGGAGAAGGGGGAGGGGAGGGGGGGAAGGAGAAGAGGGAGGGGGGAAGGAGGGGAAGGGGGAGGGGGGGAAGGAGAAGAGGGAGGGGGGAAGAAGGGGAAGGGGGAGGGGGGAAGGAGGAGAAGGGGGAGGGGGAAGGAGGAAAAGGGGGAGGGGGGAAGGAGGAGAAGGGGGAGGGGGGAAGGAGGAGAAGGGGGAGGGGGAAGGAGGAGAAGGGGGAGGGGGGAAGGAGGAGAAGGGGGAGAGGGGAAGGAGGAGAAGGGGGAGAGGGGAAGGAGGAGAAGGGGGAGGGGGGAAGGAGGTGAAGGGGAGGGGGGAAGGAGGAGAAGGGGGAGGGGGGAAAGGGGGAGGGGGAGGGGGGAAGGAGGAGAAGGGGGAGGGGGGAAGGAGGAGAAAGGAAAGGAAGAGGAGGTTGTACAGATGAAAGAAGGAAAGGGTTAAGATGAAAGAAGTGAAGGAAATAAGACCTGGACAAACCTGGACAAAAAGCACAGGTAAGCTCTACTGCCCACCCTAATTTCAAATGCACAAGCCTCTTTCATCATCATTACAACAATTAGACACGAAGTGCTAAAAGCTCCAAAAACAAGCTGTTTTGCAAAGTTGGTGTTATAATCCATTTTCTTAAAAAAAAAAGTGTAGCACCTGTTGCAAGAAAAGTGCAGAGAGGAGTCGTCCCTGCAATTAGCAACACCTCTGGCACAACCACCACCAGGAGGCAGCAGGAAGCAGCAGGAGGCAGCAGGAAACAGCAGGAGGCAACAGACGGAAATCTGGTTATTTCTCCAGAGATTTTAAGACGGGTTTCTCACGTTCTCTAATGGTCTTTGCAACTGACGCCGAAGGCTCTCGACGGCAAGGGAAAATGGTCTCTAATGACTGCGACACTTCATAAGCACTTACTATAAATGAACAAGATGAAGTTCGCGCAATAAACGAATACGTCGAATTACGTCAAAGAACCGGCGAAAATCTACGGGTTTCCACAGCCGGATTTCAATGTCTCGCTCACGAAGGACGCGGTACCTTTTCGCCGCATCCAAATCCTTAATCACCAAATTCAATAAACCTAATCCGTAAATATCTTCCGCGTTTATAACAATACCCAAATCCCTAAATCCAAAGACCAGCCCAAAGAGAAAGCACGAAATACCCAAAAATCCAAAGACCAGCCCAAAGAGAAAGCACGAAATACCCAAAAATCCAAAGACCAGCCCAAAGAGAAAGCACGAAATACCCAAAAATCCAAAGACCCTTTTCGGGAAAATAGATCCACAAAAGGCAGCCTAACCCCCGGAGTCTCTCCAGGCGGCGGCGGGGCGGGCGGGACAGGCCGTGACAGGCAGCGGGTGCGCGAGGCAGCGCTGGCGGCGGCGTGTAGTGCAGGCGGGACGTGTAATCAACTTAATCACAGGGTAGATAAGACCCTCGATGGGAAACACTTGAGGCTTCTGCCGCTTTACTTCCCACGGCCACAAGGGCACATGGCGGCGAGACGAGCAAAGGGAAGGATCGCCCTTACGACGCGGCGGCACAGAGCTCATAGTCCCGAGACCGCGGAAACGGCTCTTAGCGTGTGCGTGCTTTCGTCCGGCCTAAACTCCTACAGACGGTGAATTTCCAAGCTAATTAACTACCTCGAGCTGGAGGCCGGACGAAGCAGCGCGGATTTGGCGGCGCCTCGGAAGCCCCCTCGATGGACGGACGAGGGGGGGGAGGGGGGGAGAACGGAAAACTGAGAAGGAGTGATAGGAGAACTAGGCTGAACGGTAGATGAGGGGGAAAACGAGGAAAGGAGGCGAGGAGGAGGAGGAGGTATGAGAAGAATTGAAAGGGAAAGGGGTGAGAGGAGGAGGAAGGAGAGATGGAGGACAAGGAAGAGGAAGTAAAAAAAAACAGAACAGAACTAAGCCAAAACACAACAAAACCGAACAGAAAAAAATAGATCAAGAGAGAAAAGAGGAAGAGGAAGAAGAGAATGGGAGGCGCAAGAAGGAAGGGCTGCGGTGGGCGGGGCAGAGGGGAGGCGCAAGAAGGAAGGGCTGCGGTGGGCGGGGCAGAGGGGAGGGGAGAGGGAAGGGGTGGAGAATGGGGGGGAGAGGAGAGGAGAAAAGGGGAGGGGAAGAGGAGAAGGGGAGGGGGGAGAGGGAAGGGGAGGGGAGGGGGAAGAGGAGAAGGGAAGGGAAGGGGGGAGGAGAAGGGAAGGAGAGAGGAGAGGAGGGGGGGAGAGGAGGGGAGGGGATAATTTGAAGATCGTAAACGCAAACCTTTTACAGGGCGGCCATTAAGTTATCAGAGCCCCGGCGAAGGACAGGGCCATAAATCTACTCGATTCGTGGTCAACTCGAGACTCCGCAACACGGCCCGTCGCTCAAAAGAAGGAAATGACGATAAAAGAAAGATGCAAAAGAATGGAGAATCATAATCATAAAACAAATGCCTAGTTGTTATTTTTGTCTTCTTTAATACAAAGAGAACGAGAGGAAGTGGGGTAGGAAGGGAGGAAAGGGGAGTGGTAAAGGGAGTGAGAGAGGGAGGGAGAGAGAGGAGGAAAGATGAAAGAAAAAAAGAAAAAAAAATAGGAAAAGAAATAAAATAAAATAAAAAATAATGGGAAAAGAAAGAAAAACAGAGGCACGAAGAGGAAAGCCGCAAATCAACCCAATCTCATTCAAATCACTCCAGCATCGAAGTCGGGACAACCGCATCCAATCTCCCTCCCCATCTCCACCTCCCTCGCCTCCCCCCTCTCTCCCCTTCCCCTCCCTCGCCTCCCGCCTCTCTCCCCTTCCCCTTCCCCTTCCCCTCCCATCCCTCCCTTCCCCCCTCCCTCCCTCGCCTCCCCTTCGTCGTAACCCCCCCCCTAACCACCGGTCGGCGGCGTCGGGGAACAGCAGCCGACCCGCGGATAAAACCGTCCGACCGCAAGCGAATCGGGAACAAACTGGCGCCGGCGGAGACAAGGGCGCGGCCGACCCGGTGAACAGAGGCCTATGGAGCGGAACGGGAGTAGGAGGAGGAAGAGGAGGAGGATAAAGGAGGTGAAGGATAAATAGGAGGAGGAGGAGGAAGAGGAGGAGGAGGGAGGTGAAGGATAAATAGGAAGAGGAGGAGAATAAATAGGAGGTGAAGGATAAATAGGAGAAGGATAAATAGGAGGTGAAGGATAAATAGGAGGAGGATAAAGGAGGTGAAGGATAAATAGGAGGAGGAGGAGGATAAATAGGTGAAAGATAAATAGGAGGAGGAAGATAAAGGAGGTGAAGGATAAACAGGAAGAGGATGATGATAAAGGAGGTGAAGGATAAATAGGAGGAGGAGGATAAAGGAGGTGAAAGATAAATAGGAGGAGGAGGATAAAGGAGGTGAAGGATAAATAGGAGAAGGAGCAGGATAAACAGGAGGAGGAGGAGGAGGATAAATAGGAGGTGAAGGATAAATAGGAGGAGGAGGAGGATAAGGGAGGTGAAGGACAAATAGGAGGAGGAGGATATAGGTGAAGGATAAATAGGAGGATAAAAGAGGTGAAAGATAAATAGGAAGAGGAGGATAAAGGAGGTCAAGGATAAATAGGAGGAGGAGAATAAAGGAGGTGAAGGATAAACAGGAAGAGGAGGAGGAGGATAAAGGAGGTGAAGGATAAACAGGAAGAGGAGGAGGAGGATAAAGGAGGTGAAGGATAAATAGAAGGAGAAGGAGGATGAGGATGAGGATAAAGGAGGTGAAGGATAAATAGGAGGAGGAGGATAAAGGAGGTGAAAGATAAATAGGAAAAAGAGGAAGGGGAGAAGAGAAGAAAAACAAAACCAACGCAGACGATGATTCATAAATAACCCGGTGACAAGGAGGATGAGGAAAGCATCAAGAGGAAGAGAGGAAAATGCAGGCCAAGCGCCGAGCGAACCGGTAACTCACCTTGGAGTTTCTTAAAAAAATAATAATAATAATTAATAAATAAATAAAACAAAATAAAATAAAATAAATAATAAAAAATAAAAGTAAAAAATAAACAAAAAAATAAATACAAAAATTAAAGTTAAAAAAAAAAAATAAACAATAATAAAAAATGACTAACAGGTAAATAAAATAAAAGGAATAAATGATAATAACCAAGAGAATCCGCAAACCACCCGTCACCCAATCACGTCAACCCACGGAATCAACGAGCGTGAAACCGTTTAACGAAGTAATATTTTAAACATTTTTTTTCCTGTCTGAATTCAAGAATAATTGCATAATATAACATCACCAGCGCCGACTATCCGACGCCGATCCGCCTCCGGTTTCTCCCTCTCCCTCTACTTCTCTTCTCTTCTCTTCTCGTCTCTTTCTCTCCCTCTACTACTCTTCTCTTCTCTCTCTCTCTACCTATCTCTCTTTTCCCTTGATTTCTCTTACCATCCCCCTTCACAGCATTATCATGTCTCCCAACTTTTATCTCTTTACAAAAAAAAAAAAATAATAATAAAAAAAATAAAAAAATAAATAAATAAATAAAAATAAAATGTGCAGAGAATCAAAACCAGACGCCCAATCCTTCCCACGACTCTGCCACCCTTTGCCAACAACGCAAGGCGGTGGCAGATGACGTAAAATACGGCCTGGCATACTCACTTTGCAATGTTTAGACCTCGGAAGAACTTTGCAATGTCTTGGTCGGAGCTCTGCCAGGGAAGTCCTCTCGCCCGCACCACGCATGCGCTGTCGACCTCCTCCGTCCGGGAACTGCAAGAGAGAGAAAAATGTGAATTAAAGGTATAGATAAGAGGAAAAATAAAATGTATAAACGAAAAAAATGGAAGAAGGGGAAAGTAAATGTAATACAGTAACACAACGATAAAATTGACATCACAATACAAATTTCACGATTACGATACCAAAACGGGCAACAGAAGACCTGGCCTACACACACACGCGCACACGCACACGCACACGCACACGCACACATATATATATATATATATATATATATATATATATATATATATATATATATATATATATATATATATATAGAGAGAGAGAGAGAGAGAGAGAGAGAGAGAGAGAGAGAGAGAGAGAGAAAGAGAGAGAATACTACAGCTACACACGTCCGCAACGATTGGAAAATAAAGATGAATGAATAAAGAAGAAGGGGGTGAGAGTGGAAGCGGGAATGGGAACGGGAATGGGAATAGGGGTGGGAGAGAAAGGGACAGACAGACAAAGAAAAAGAGAGAAAGAGAGAGAAACAACTAAAAAACAACAGAAGCGTAGCACAAACAACGCGCGCCGGTCTACAACGCCAAATCAACGCCGGCGCAATTTGCCTGCGACCCGAGATAAGAGGCCTTTGGGGAAACTCAACGCCGGCGGTGGCAGGAAGGCGTCGGGGTTAGGGAGGAAGAGGAGGGGGAAGAGGAGGAGGGGGAAGAGGGGGAAGAGAAGGAAGAGGGGGAGAGGGAGGCAGTGGGGGGAAGTGGGGGAGGGGGAGTGGGGGGAAGAGGGGGAGGGGGAGGCAGTGGGGGGAAGAGGGGGAGGGAGATAGTGGGGGGGAAGAGGGGGAGGAAGGGAGTGGGGGGAAGAGGGGGAGGGGGAGAGGGAGGCAGTGGGGGGGAAGTGGGAGAGGGAGGAAGTGGGGGGAAGAGGAGGAGGGAGATAGTGGGGGAAAGAGGGGTTGGGGAAGGAAGGGAAAGGGGAGTGGGAAGGGAAGAAGAGAAGGAAGCAGGAGGAGGAGGAGGAGGAGGAGGAGGAGGAGGAGGTGGAGGAAGAGGAATAAGAGGAGGGGGAGGAATAGCAAGAGAGCGAGGAGAAAAAAAGGTGGAACGTGGAAGAAGCGGAGGAAGTGGGAGAGGAAAAGATTAGGGAAAGGGGAGGGAAGGGGAAAAAGAGGAAGGTGGGAGAGGGTGCGGAGAGAAGGGAAAATAAGCGGATAAATGGAAGGAAGTGAAGAAGAAAGGAACAAAGGAGTAGGAAGACTGAAGATAGGAATGGCGATGAAAAGAGGGGGGGGGGGAAGGGAGTAAAAAGAGAGGAGGATGAATAACAATGATGGAAAGGAAGAAGACCGAAGGAAATTAAACAAGAATAATACTAATACTAATAACAACAACAACAATAATAACAAAGCCCCCTCCCTAATACCTCCGAGGGCGCCCATTGCGGGAGAGGCAGCCTCCCGATCTCCGCTCCCTCGCCCCCCCTCCCCCCCTCGCCCCTCCGCCCCCACCTCCCCCTTCCGCCCCCTTAAGCTGGCCCTCTGACCCTCCCCCGCAGGAGATGAGGGTCACTGCCCACTTTCGCACCACACCCACACCGCCCACGCTCGCTCGCTCTCTCTCTCTCTCTTTCTCTTTCTCTCTCTCTCTCTCTCTAGCGGTTGCTTTCTTTTTCTATGCTGCCTTTAGTGGTCGTTCTCTTTATCTCCCTCTTTCGCTATTGCTCTCTTTTCTTTCTCTCTTGAGCGGCCGTTCTCTCTATCTCCCTCTTTCGCTATTGCTCTCTTTTTGATTCTTCCTTTAGTGGTTGTCGCAATTCCATCTTCGTCGCTTCTTTCTTTTTTATTCTATTTAGCCTTCGTTAGCTTTCTCCTTGTCTGTATTCTCTTCCCCCTATGCATATTTATTTATATCTTTCTCCTCTCCTCCCCTGCATATTTATTCATATCTTCACATCTCCATTTACTACGAACGATAGGAAGGAAGGAGAAGAGAGGAGAATGAGGAAAAGGAAAGAAGGCAAGAGGGAGGGAAGGGAGGGGGAGAGAGGGAAGGATGGAGGGAGACACAGGAGAAAGAGAAAGAGAAAGAAAGAAAGGAAAAGAGCGAGAAAGAGATAGAAAAAAACACACAAAACTAAGCATTAAAGAAGCTAGGAGGGGGAGGGGGGGAAGGGGCACCGAGGTGGGTAACTCGCTCAAATACCCCTCCTCCTCCTCCTAATTCTACCCCCCATCCCCTCCATCCCGAGGTCAGCACCGTGCCCGCGGGAAAGAGGTCAGCACGGAATCCGGTGGCCAGCGCGTCCGAAGCCCCCTCCCCCCTACCCACTACCCCCTCCCCCCTACCCACACCCCTCGCCCCCCGCACCGCCCCCCCCCTCTCGCGCCGCCGCCCCAGGAGAACAGGTTCGGCGTCCAGCGGGAACCCGGAGGCAGCGAGGGTTTCGGTCGTCGGCGTTCGAGTGGGGAGGGGAGAGGGGAGAGGGGGGAGTGGAGATAGTGGGGAGGGGAGAGAGTAGGGAGGGAAGGGGAGAGAGTGGGGAGGGGAGAGAGTGGGGAGGGGAGAGAGTGGGGAGGGGAGAGAGGGGAGGAGAGATAGTGGGGAGGGGGGAGAGTGTGGAGAGGGGAGAGTGGGGAGGGGGAAGGGGGAGAGTGGGGAGGGGAGAGGGGGGAGTGGGAAGGGAGAGGGGAGAGGGGGAGTGGGAGGGGAGAGGGGAATGGGGAGGGGAGAGGGAATGGGGAGGGGAGAGGGGAATGGGGAGGGGAGAGGGGAATGGGGAGGGGAGAGGGGAATGGGGAGGGGAGAGGGGAATGGGGAGGGAGAGGGGAATGGGGAGGGGAGAGGGGAATGGGGAGGGGAGAGGGGAATGGGGAGGGGAGAGGGGAATGGGGAGGGGAGAGAGGGGAGTGGGGAGGGAAGAGAGGGGAGTGGGGAGAAGGGAGTGGGGAGAAGGGAGAAGGGAGTGGGGAGGGGAGAGAGAGGAGTGGGGAGGAGAGAGAATGGGGAGTGGGGAGGGGTGAGGGGAGAGAATGGGAAGGGGAGTGAGAGGGGAGAAGGGAAAGTGTGGAGGGGAGAGGGGTGAGGGAGGAGTAGGAATGAGGGAAGGAGGGAAGGGTGGAGAATGGAGAAAAGAGAGGGAGTAGCGAGGGTGGAGAGGGAGTGTAGGTTGGAAGGGAATAGGGAGGAGTAGGGAGGAATGGGGAGGAGGGGGTGCAGGAAGGGAATAGAGGAGAGGAAGTGGTGGCGCCGCGTCTCATCTTTATCACGTGACACTTTTTACAAATCGGGACACTTTTCCCGATTTTTTCCTCTAATTACCTGAGAGATTTTGTTTCCCGTTCTCCTGCTCTTCTTTCTTATCTATCTATTCTATTCTATTCTACGCACATCAAGCTCCATCTGAACTTCCTACCAAACGGACACCATAAAAAAATATTATAAAAATAATAATAAGTAAAAGAAGAAACAGAAGAGGACGAAGAAGAAGAAGAGGAGGAAGAAATAGAAGAGGGAGAAGAATAAGAATAAGAAATAGAATTGGGAGAAGGGGAAAAAATACGAATAAAGGAAGAAAAAAAAGAAAAAAAGAAAAAGGGAGAAGAAAAAAGAACGAAAAAGGAAGAACAAAAAAGAAGAAAAAAGAAGGAAAAGGCAGAAGGAAGAAGGGAGAAAAAAAAGGAAGAAAAAAGAAGGAAAAAGGAAGAAGAAAAAAGAAGGAAAAGGGAAGAAGGAAAAAGGGAGAAAAAAAAACAAGAATGAGAAAAAAAATTACCCAACTGTCTCATTCCCACGCCACCTTCAAACCGAACGCGTATCGCCGCCGTCCGAAACGATTAGCAACAGGTGTCCGATTCTCCCATTTTCTACCTGTTCGCTTTTCGGCTCTGGGGGGGGGGGAGATTGCAGAAAGGCTTGCAATCAATCAGCACCGTGATCTGCCCCCCCTCTACCCCTTTCCCCCGCTCCCTATGGCCTCTTTTACACTCTTGAGGGAGAAGTAGAGAGAAATAGGAAGGTAAAAGATAGAGGGAAAGAGAGGGAGGAGAGGGAGGTGGGGAAGGTGGGGGGGAAAGTGGGAAGGAGGGTAGGAGAACGAGAGAGAGAGAGAAAGAGAGAGAGATAGAGAGATAGAGATAGATAGATAGATAGATAGATAGATAGATAGAGAGAGAGAGAGAGAGAGAGAGAGAGAGAGAGATTCGTTCGTTAGTGCATGGCTGTGTCTCCTACAAGGGGAAGAGTCAACGCATTTCCGTTTTTTTTTTTGTTTAGCCCCCCCAGCCCCCCCCCCCCAAAAAAAAACAAACTCATATACAACAAACTCAATCTCAATCTATCAATATCCATCTCCTCCTCCTCCTCCTCCTCCTCCTCCTCCTCCTTCCCTCCTCCTCCTCCTCCTCCTCCCCCTCCTCCTCCTCCTCCTCCTCCTCCTCCTCCTCCTCCTCCTCCTCCTCCTCCTCCTCCTCCTCCTCCTCCTCCTCCTCCTCCTCCTCCTCCTCATTCAAAACACAGAGCGAACAGGTTGTTAAAGGACCTCAAACCTCATCACTTTCTCCGCTTAATTACTGTCGACGGTGATTAACGGAGCGGATACCAATAGGCCTTAATGAACTACGTTACGCAGACAAGATTGGATGATAAAACACGGAGATAAGAAACACGCAGCACCGCTTCCTCTGACTACCCTCTATTCTTCTTCTTCTCCTTCTCCTCTATCCTTGGCCCTCTCCTCTTCCACGTCTTCCCCTTTCACACTAGTTTCCATACATCCTCTTCCTCTTCTTCCTCCTCCTCCTCCTCCTCCCTTCCCCCTTCTCTTCTTCCTATTCCTCTCCTTCCGCTTCTTCCTGTTCCTCTTTTCCTCTCTTCTGCCTCCTCTTCTTCCTGTTCCTCTCCTTCCCTTCTCCCTCTTCTTCCTCCTCCTGTCCTTCCTCCTTTCCCCCCTTCTCCTCCTCCCTCTTCATCCTGCTTCTGTCTCTCTCCCTCCCTCCCTTCCCCTTCTCCCTCTTCTTCTTCCTGCTTCTCTCCTTCCTCCTCCCCCTTTCCCCCCTTCTCCCTCCTCCTCTTCCCTGCTTCTCTCCTTCCCCTCCTCCACCTTTCCCCCCCTTCTCCCTCCTCTCCTTCCTGCTTCTGTCCCCCCCTTCTTCCTCCTCCTCCTCCTGCTTCTCTCCTTCCTCCTCCTCCACCTTTCCCCCCTTCTCCCTCCTCTCCTTCCTGCTTCTGTTCCTTCCCCTTCTTCCTCCCTCCTCTTCCTGCTTCTCTCCTTCTTCCTCCCTCCTCCCTCTTCCTTGCTTCTCTCCTTCCTCCTCCTTCTCCCCCTTCCTCCCCCTCCTCCTCTTCCTGCTTTTCTCTCCTTCCCCTCCTTCCCCTCCCCCTCGAGGAGTCCAGAGCCCCCGCGGAAGAAAGCGGAGGCTGCCATTGCCCTACATTCCCAAAGGTCGAGCAAGATGCCCGCCCACGCTCTGAGTCACGCCCCCCTTCGCCACGAGCGACCACGCCCTCGCAAAAGTCATGAGGGACGAGTTTTGACGTCCTCACCCCCTCCTCCTGTTCTCCCTCTCTCCCTTTCCTCCCTTTTTCCCCCTCTTTCCATTTCCTCCCTTTTTCCCCACTCTTCCCTTCTCGACATCTCCTTTCCCGATCGTCGTCTTTCCCTTCCTTTCTTCCTCTCTCCCTTTCCTCCCCTCCTTACTCTTCACTTCTTCGCTTCTCTTTACCTTCTGTCTCTACTGCTTACCACTTTCCTCGCCCTCGCGCTCTCCCTTCCCCCCCACCTCTCCCCTCCTTCCTTTGGCGTAGCGAAAATTAACCTCAAATTCAATTAAGCCAATAACCAAACCGATCAAAACACACACTAAAAAAAAACAATAATATAAAAATAAAACAACAAAAATAGACACAAAAAAACTACCTGGTCGCTAATGGCGCGACAAAATACAACAGCTGATAACCGCAACA
>NC_091568.1:11508808-11536308 GCF_042767895.1 Penaeus vannamei
TTTCTGCAACAACCAGCGTTTTCGTCCGGTGCGCTTTTACGCAGTTGCACGCGGAAAGGTCAGACGATGGCGGAGCGGAATCGAAAATGGAAAACAAACTACGGCTGCGACGATTTTTTTTTTCTCTCGACACTTGGTCTCTCTCCGCTGGAGCTTAAGCGCCGAAAGCCGGCCATGGTCAGAAGTGAAGTTCAAAACGCCATGTCCACTTTCTGCTTGCCTGTCTGTCTCTCTCTTTTCTCTCTCTGTCTCTGTCTCTGTCTCTGTCTCTGTCTTTTCTCTCTCTGTCTCTGTCTCTTCTCTCTCTCTCTCTCTCTTCTCTCTCTCTCTTCTCTCTCTCTCTTCTCTCTCTCTCTCTCTCTCTCTCTCTCTCTCTCTCTCTCTCTCTCTCTCTCTCTCTCTCTCTCTCTCTCTCTCTCTTCTCTCTCTCTCTCTCTCTCTCTCTCTCTCTCTCTCTCTCTCTTCTCTCTCTCTCTCTCTCTCTCTTCTCTCTCTCTCTTCTCTCTCTCTTCTCTCTCTCTTCTCTCTCTCTTCTCTCTCTCTCTGTGTGTGTGTGTGTGTGTGTGTGTGTGTGTGTGTGTGTGTGTGTGTATGTGTGTGCGCGCGCGCGCACGTGTGTATCATAAAATGATATCCACTCCAATTCACAAGTTACGCTACGCTGCCTAACGGTTCAAGAGTCTGACATTTACATGTAAAAGAAATACCAAAAAATAAAAAAATAAATAAATAAAACACGAACATAAAAATGAAAATGAAACTGCGAACAAAAACAACGTGCGTATTGTGTCGGTGACGGTCTCCCGCACATACACACGAGTGTCCCCTTACAACCTGATTTCACATTTTCTTTACCCCCGTTTATCAGCCACCCTCCTCTCCCTCTCCCCCAACTCCCCCTGCCCTTTCGTCCCTCCCAATTCCCCAATATATGCCTCCTCCCTTCCTCCCTTCCCCCCTCACCTCCTGACTAGCCATAACCCGCCCTCCCTTCACCCTAGACCCTTCCTTCCTCCCTCCTTCCTCCCTTCACCCTCCCTCTTTCTTCCCCCACAACTTGACCCTCTCTCCCTCCCTCCCTCTCCCTATCCCCCCCTCCCTCCCCAACCGTTTGACCCTTCAGGAGCTCAGGTGATTCAAAGGTTAAGGAGAGAGGGGGAGGAAGAGAGAAATAGTGGATAGACAAATACATGGTTGGATGGATAAATAGGCACAGCCAGACAAATAGATATATAGATGTGTGTACATGGACATGTACAGATACATGTGTATATGCATGCATATATATATATATATATATATATATATATATATATATATATATATATATATATATATATATATATATATATATATAGAGAGAGAGAGAGAGAGAGAGAGAGAGAGAGAGAGAGAGAGAGAGAGAGAGAGAGAGAGAGAGACAGAGAGACAGGGAGAGAGAGAGAGAGAGAGAAAGAGAAAGAGAGAGAGAGAGAGCGAAGTCACTTCTTATCTCCAGCATCTTTGTGGATCTTATGGGAGGCTTTGCAAGGCACTGCAATTGCGCACTCGGACCCTGCTGTTGCTTGGGGCCACAAAATCCTGTTATGTTACACAACGAGGAAACTTCACAGGTACTGAGTGGTGATAGGCGCCAAAACCACCCTTCTCCCTCTCTCCCTCTCCCTCACTCTCTCTCTCCCTCTCCCTCCTCCTCTCTCTCCCTCTCCCTCTCCCTCCTTCTCTCTCCCTCCTTCTCTCTCTCCCTCCTTCTCTCTCTCCCTCTCCCTCTGTCTCTCTCCCCCTCTCGCCCTCTCCCTCTGTCTCTCTCTCCCCCTCTCGCCCTCTCCCTCTCTCTCTCCCTCCCTCTCCTCTCTCTCTCTCCCTCTCTCTCTCCCCTTCCCTCTCCCTCTCTCTCTCCCCCTTCCCTCTCCCTCTCTCTTTCCCCCTTCCCTCTCCCTCCCTCTCTTACCCCCTTCCCTCTCCCTCTCTCTCTCTCCCCTTGTCTACTGTCTCCTTCCATAGAAAAAAGGTTAATCAGGTTACACTGCAGCTACAAGGAACAAAGAACTTACGAAAGAAAGTGTATGAAGGGAAGAAATAGAAAATGAAAGAAAGAAAAAGACGAGATCACAGAGAGAGAGACGACGAACAAGAGAGAGAAAGAGGAAAACTGCGCAGACACACATCATCATCGATGGAAGCAAATCAAATAAAAATAAAATAAAATGGAGTACTATTAAAAAAAATCGCACAGCTCAAAGAACTTCCCTACGCTATCACGCCCATCCTTCCGTCTGGCATCGGTGGGCGGAAGGTGCGGTTGGCGTCGGTGTGGGCGTGCCTGGAGGGGTGGTGGGGGTGCCCTCGACGTGCTTTGGGCGTGCTTGCGGTTGGGCCCAGGCTCCCCTCCGCCCGTCCCCGCCCCACCCCGCCCCACCCCGCCCGCGCCAGACCGCCATGACCTGCCCCAAAGCGCCCCGAGGCATCCCCTTTCTCTTCCCAGAAATCCTCGGGACGAAGGAAGGAAGTAGAAAGTTTTCGCAAAATGTTAAAGACATTACGAGAGAAAAAAGAAGAAGAAAAAGAAGGAAAATATCCCAAGGCAACTCAAAAGCCGTCTTTCACCGGGAGCAGTGCATTGCCTTCGCCCCCCCCCCTCTCCTTCCTCCTCCTCCTCCTCCTCCTCCCTCTTCTCCCTCCCTCCCTCTTCTCCCTCCTTCCCTCTTCTCCCTCCCTCCCTCCTCTCCCTCCCTCCCTCCCTCCCTCCCTTCCCCTCTTCTACCTCCCTCCCTCCCTCTCTCCCGTCGCTAATGAATCTGCCCGAGATAATGACAGACAGACAACCAACCTCCGAAATCCACAAGCTCAAATGGAGTTCCGTGTGCGAGAGCCAATCCCCGGTGCGGTTACGCGGCGGTTGCAGAACAACCTTGCGGCCGCCGTAACCTTGCTCGCGCGCAGCCGCCGCCATATGGTGCTACTGGAGGCGGAGGCGCACGCGCGCACCCACGAAAACACTCAGACACACGTTACATACGCAGAACCCCAACACACACACGTACAGTATATACACAAACGCAAACACAGACATATACAGTATATACACAAACACATACATATACAGTATATACACAAACACAGAGACAAACCCATACATATACAGTATATACATAAACACAGACAGACAAACACACACACACATACGCAAACACAACCGCAAACACGCGCACACGAGTACACAAAAGACACACACGAATACACACTCGAAACACCTCGCCAATAAGCCTACCGCAAAACACAGACGACGACAACAACAACAACAACAACAACCGAAAAGAAAAATCCGACAATAAAGGGAGAGAACAGAAAGAAATCAAGAATCCCATGACCTTTCCATAATAATGTTTTTCTCCCGTCATTCCGGCATCTCCTTTGAGGGTCGGAGCCAGATTCAGTGCTGTTATTTTTCTCTCTTTTCTGTTTTTTTTTGTTTTTTGTTTTTTGTTTTTGTTTTTAGGCGTTTCAGTGATGGTAACTTTTTTTTTCTTTTAAGAGGGGTGAGGGTGGGGGGGGGGGAGTGCATTGATTACTCATCCGGAAATGATTTGCAAAACTCATCTCTCTTTTTCTTTGTTTATCCATTATGTACTTATTCACCTGTTTATTCGTTATTCTTTCCCTCTCCTTTTTTTGGTAGGGGGGGGGGGGTAGTCGCAACATTCACGCAGGCAAGAATCAAAATATAACGGGCGCTAGCAGAAGGCGATAAAGAGAGGAGACAACAAGACGGAGAAAACAAGAAAATGTTATGATGAGAAGGCAAGACAAACGGAGAAGAATGGATAATGTCATAATAATAACAAACGAACAAGAGATAAGCATAAGACGTGTGAGTAGTAGGGGGTAGGGGGGGTAGGTGAGTAGGAGGGTAGACTAAGGGGTGGGGGAGGTAGACTAGGGAGGAGGGGGAGGAGGAGGAGGGGAGGTGGGTAGGCAAGTGCAGGAGGGTACACTAGAAGGGGAGGTGGGTAGACAGGAGAGGTGGATAGGCTGGGGAGGTGGATAGGCTGGGGATGGGGGGGGGAGGTGGGTAGACTGTGGAGTTGAGGGTGGTGGGTAGACGGGTAGGTGGGTCATCCGGGGAGGAGGGGGGGGGGCGGTGTGCAATGGACACTGACCCTCTAAGAGCAACACATGTAGTTTTCAGGATACCGTTAATACTTGCATCTTTTGTTGAAGACGAATAGAAGGATGTCCGTTGCAACTGCCGGCTTGTGGAGGAAGAAAACATCGAGAATTCTTCATTTGTCTCTCTCTCTTTCTTTCGGTCTTTCTTTTTTGAAGGGGGGGAAATGGGGTATTTTGTTTCTATTTCCCTCTCTCTCTGCCTGCCTATCTCTCCCTCCCTCAACCTGTCTCCCTTTCTCTGCCTATCTTCTTCTTTTTCATTCTTTCGGTCTTTCTTTTTTGGAAGGGTGTGGAGGCAAGGGGGAAAATTGGGGGATAGTTTTTTTTTTCTATTTCCCTCTCTCTGCCTGCCTATCTCTCCCTCCCTCAACCTGTCTCCCTTTCTCTGCCTATCATCTTCTTTTTCATTCTTTCGGTCTTTCTTTTTTTTTGGAAGGGTGTGGAGGCAAGGGGGGAAAACGGGGGATTTTTTTTTATTTATTTCCCTCTCTCTACTTGCCTATCTCTCTCTCCCTCAACCTATCTCCCTCTCTTTCTTTCTCTCTCCCTCTCCCTCGATCTCTACCTCTCTTCCTCCCGTTCCTTCCCTTCCATCTTACATAACACCAAAATTCAAAAGAGACAAAACCCGCAATATCCACCAGAGGGTGTCCAGGGCGTGGTCAGAGAGAGAGAGAGAGAGAGAGAGAGAGAGAGAGAGAGAGAGAGAGAGAGAGAGAGAGAGAGAGAGAGAGAGAGAGAGAGAGAGAGAGAGAGAGACAACAAAAGCCCTCGGGAAGAAATGACACTGAATTTAATACGTTGACACATTTCTTGCTGTGGTTGAATTCTCTTTCGCTCGTTGACGTGTTCTTGTAATTTTGGTTTCGTAATTTCTTTTGTTATATGTTATTTGTCACAAGTGTTATGTCGATAAATTCACCGTCGGCACCATTAGATATAATCCATGAAAAAAAGTAAAAACAAAAATGAATATAAAAAACATTTAACATACATACATACATACATACATTATATATATATATATATATATATATATATATATATATATATATATATATATACACATATATATATATATATATATATATATATATATATATATATATACCTAAATATATTTATGTATATTTTCCTACTCCCAGAGCTTTATTCATCAACACATTCGGTTATTCATGTGTTCTCTTGTTGTTGTTGTTATGTTATTCAAATGATCTCTTCTTCTTGTTCTAGCTGCTTTATTATGCAAGATGCCAATTGAAAATCCACAATAACTAACATGTTTTTGGACGGGAGGAAGGGAGGGAGAAAGAGAGGGGATGAGAATGAAAGAGGGAAAGATGGAAAGAGTGACGAGAGGGAAATATAGGGAGGGAGAGAGAGAGAGAGAGAATGAAAGAGAGAGAAACCATAAACACAAACTTTAATCCCCCAAAAGTACAACGCAATTTCCAGCGATCGAAATGTTGATCGTGAACTGGGTCACTGTCACCCCCCCCCCTCTCTCTCTCTCTCTCTCTCTCTCTCTCTCTCTCTCTCTCTCTCTCTCTCTCTCTCTCTCTCTCTCTCTCTCTCTCTCTCTCTCTCTTAATGAAAATGTGAATACTAAAATTAAAGAAAGAAATTAAAAATATATGGACAGGAAAAGAGAAGGGCAAAGGGAAAGGCGAATGAAAAGAATAAGAAAGTAGGAAGCATGGCGAAAGAAAAGCGAAGGAGATAGATAGATAAATAGACAAGAGCTAGAGGCGGGAGGGAAGAGAGAGAGAGAGAGAGTTATAAATTCAGAAAGAGAGAGAAAAAAAGAAAAGATGAGAAAGAAAAACAGGAATAAAGGCAGAAACAGGCCACCGGAGAGGGGAAAACAGGTGAACTTCGACTCCAAGGTGACAAACTTTCCCTCCTTTGTGGCGGCTCTGCGCGACAGTCCAGAAGCCTCGGAGGGGTAAGGAAGGAGGGAGGGAGGGAGGGAGGGAGGAAGGGGGAGGGGAGGAGGCAAAGGAGAGGGGGAGGGGGAGGGAGGGAGGAGGCAAGGAGAGGGGGAGGGGGGAGGGAGGAGGCAAGGGAAAGGGGGAGGGAGGGAGGGAGGAGGCAAGGGAAAGGGGGAGGGAGGAGGAAGAGGAGGGACGTAAGGAGGGGGAGGGAGGGAGGGAGGGATTGAGGGAGGGAGGAGGCAGTGGGGAGGAAGGAGGGAGAGGAGAGACGTAAGAAGGGGAGGGAGGAGGAAGGAAGGAGGAAGAGGCTGGTAAGAAGGGAGGGAGGGCAGGAAGGTAAGAACGAAGAGAGGGAATATGAAGGAAGGAAGGAGGAAGTTTGTCAAGGGAGGGAGGGAGAGAAAGAAAGAAAGAAAGAAAGAAAGAGAGAGAGAGAGAGAGAGAGAGAGAGAGAGAGAGAGAGAGAGAGAGAGAGAGAGAGAGAGAGAGAGAGAGAGAGAGAAACAGAGACATTAGTCACCTCCGTGGTAATGACACAGGAAGTTGGTCATTGTAAGGACAGCCCAGCACTCACGCGTCCTCCTCCATTCACACCGACGTCGCCTCCTCATTACGGCCGACAGCTACACCAGCTACACCAGCTACACCGACCTCACACCCTCAAACGCCGACCTCGCTAACGATTCTCCTCATCGGGATAGTAAGGAAGACCGAATTGTCAACGTCACCCCCGCCCCCCCCAGCGTGTTCTTTTAAAAAATCGTCGACCTCGAAAATTCTCTTCGTGAACTTTGTGAACGACGAGGCATCTGCGCGTGAACATCTCAATTTCGATTCCATCTTTTATTCATCGTCTATTCATTTAGATCTTATCAGTGTTATTTATCCATTATCTGTGCTTATTCATTTTTGTAACGACGTACTTATCCTTTCGTTCACTCACTAACAAGCAAGCACAGCAAATAAGCAAGCACAACAAACAAACAAACACAGGGATGAAAACACAAGTGCAGGGATGAAAACACAAGTGCAGCAATGAAAGCACAATAACAAACAAACAAGCGCAGCAATGAAAGCACAAGAACAAAGAAACAAGCACAGCCATGAAAGCACAAAGCACAACAAACAAACAAGCACAGAAAAAAGGCAAGGACAACAAACAAACAAGCAGAGCAATTAAAGGCCTTCAAGAAACGTCGCGCGCACTCTGCACTCACGCGGTGTGTGTGTGTGCGCGCGCGCGCGTGAGGGGGGGGGGGGTAGACTGAAGTGACTCGGCGAAGGGATGAATGCAAAAAAGGGAAAAGAAAGTTTTCGAAAAATGAAAAAAAGGCAAACGAGACAGATAAGTGATTCTGGACTCGAATTTACGGTCGAGTAAAATAAAAATAAAAAGAAAGAAAGAAAGAAGAAGAAAAAAGAAGAAACGAAAATGAAAAAAAAAAATGCAATTTATCTAAACGACATTTTCGAAGAGCAGCCCCGAGGAGTGAATCAAACGATGACACGACTGGATGACACGACGACGACACGAGGGCGAGGACAGGAGAAAAGGACGACACACGACGACGACGACGACACCAAGAGCGAAGATGCAGGCAGGACATTAAGGTTCTTATCCCCGTCGGCGTCTCCCACGATAAAGTTTTTATTGACCTATTGTTCCCCTCGGGTCACGACTCCCCGGGCTAGAGGGGAGGGGGAGGGAGGGGAGGGGGAGGAGGAAGGTGAGGGGGAGGGAGGGAGGAGAGGGGAGGAGAAGGGAGGGGAGGGAGAGGGAAGAGGGAAGAGGAAAGGAGGAGGAGGAGGAGAGGGAAGAGGAAAGAGGAGGAGGAGGAGGAGAGGGAGTGGAAGAAGTGGGGGAAGAGAAAGAAGGAGGAGGGAAAGGAGGAGGAGGGAAAGGAGGAGGAAGTGGAAGAGCAGGAGGGGCTAGAAGAGGAAGGAAAGGAGGAGGGGGAGAGCGAAAGAGGATGAGGAGGGGAAGGAGAGGCGAAGAGGAAGAGGGGAGGGGGCGAACAAGAGGTCGTGACCTCCGCTAACCTCACCTTCCCTCCATACAAAAGCCACCCGCTATTCTACAGAGGTGCGCACGAACTAACGCACTAACATAACATGAAGCCACGCATACCACATTCGTATGTGTGTGTGAATGCCAGTATATGCATGTTTCTTAGACACAGACATACGCAGTCTCTCTCACTCACTCACTCACTCACTCACTCACTCACTCACCTCTCACTCACTCACTCACCTCTCACTCACTCACTCACCTCTCACTCACTCACTCACCTCTCACTCACTCACTCACCTCTCACTCACTCACTCACTCACCTCTCACTCACTCACTCACCTCTCACTCACTCACTCACCTCTCACTCACTCACTAACTCACTCACCTCTCACTCACTCCCTTCCCCTTTCTCTAACTCCCTCCTTCTCCCCCTCTCTCATACACGCACACAAACACAGACATACGCACACGTACAGTCCATACACCTCAAGCAAGCAGACACAAAAAGCTTTTCAGCGACCATCCAGGAACCCCAACAATGCCTAGTGTTTTTTTTTGTTGTTGTTGCCCCATCGCCTCACTTCAACACCAAGAACTACCTAATAAATAGAAACAGTAATAGCAATAGTAATAGTAGCAGTAACACTAAATATAATCGAAAAAGTAATGTAAATAATGCCACTCATAACAATGGTAATATTAATAAAACTAATGAAACGAGAAATAGATAGATAGATAGATAGATAGATAGATAGATAGACCGATAATCCCAGAACGAAAGAAGGGCAAAACGATAACACACACACACACACACACAAGAATAAAGCTAAATATGATAAAAAAGAAAGAAAGAAAAACACCATTTGCTTTTCATTACCAAGGACAAACACTACTCACCATATGCCGGGTTCTAACCGAATCACAACCGTCTCGGGAAGAACAAATCTGTGACCTGAAAAGAGAGAAAAAATTATCATCAGATTTTGAATTTTAAAACCAGTTAAAAAAAAAGCTAAAATATACATATATATTTTTTCTGATAAAAAAAGACATATCGAAGTCTAAAGCTAAAGAAAAACGAAGAAAATTCTAGATACACAAAAATAGGCCTACTTTCCAGTGTAAAAAGAGAAAAAAAAGACGATAAAACGGGGGGGGGGGAAGTACTAACAAGACTGAAGACCGGATGGCACGAATGTAAAGGGAGAGGGGGGGGGGGTGCGTGAGGTACGAAGAAGGGAAAGGGGGTGAACGGGAGAGAAGGATAAAAGAGGAGATAGGAGGAAGCGAAGTGGAGGAATAGGGGGGAGGGGGGAAATAAACGGGGGGGGGGATAAACAGGGGAAAAGAGAAAGAAGGGAAAGGCGGAGTGAGAGAGAGAGAGAGAGAGAGAGAGAGAGAGAGAGAGAGAGAGAGAGAGAGAGAGAGAGAGAGAGAGAGAGAGAAAGAGAGAGAGAGAGAGAGAGAGAGAGAGAGAGAGAAACAGAAAGAGAAAGAGAGAAAGAAATAGAGAGAAATAAATAGAGAGAAATAGAAATAAATAGAGAGAAATAAATAGAGAGAAATAAATAGAGAGAAATAGAGAGAAAGAAAGAAATAGAGACACAGAGATAGATAGATAGATAGATAGATAGATAGACAGATAGATAGATAGACAGATATACAGAGGGGGAGGGGGGGGGGAGGGCAGTATCACGTAGAACCGATTACGAGCTGTTCGCCATCACTTCCGGCGCGGCACTCGAGGGCGGTCTCCCACGGTGGAATGCGTCGGGCTCGTGGGCGAAGGGCGGAGAAACGGCGAAATGGATAAACGGAATGAAAGAAACGAGGAAAGGGAAGGACTGAAAGAAACGAGGAAAGAGAAGGACTGAAAGAAACGAGGAAAGGGAAGGACTGAAAGAAACGAGGAAAGGGAAGGACTGAAAGAAAAAATGAGAAGAGAGAAGAACAATTGTAAAATATAGCTACCGGATAGATGTTCAATTTTTTTAGCAGATGAGGAAAATAAAGTGAATACAAAAACAAACAAAAAGGTGAAAGGAGTATGGAAAGAGGAGGAGAAGGAGGAGGAGGAGGAGGAGGACGAGAAGGAAGAGGAGGAGGAGGAGAGGGAGAAGAAGAAAAGAGAAGAAGAAAAGAAGAACAAGGAGAAGAAGAAGGCCAAAACGAAGAAAGCAAAGACGTAGAAACAAGAAGAAACAAGACGCCAGAATAACGAACCAAACCGAACCACCAAACCGGCGCCCAAACGAAGGCACAACAAACGGAGGAAGAGAGAAACCAGTTAACGACAGGTTTACCACGTGGGGTTTCTAAACCGAACAAAAAACAAAAAAACAAACAAACAGAGAAAACACATGATACCACCTTAAAGAGAGCGGGAAAAAGAGAGAAAAAGATAATAATAATAAATCGCACTGAACCAGAACGACACAATTTTCTTCAAGATAAAAAAAGTGAGGCAATTACGCCACACTCGCTCTTGGACGAATAACTTCACTTAAAATAAAATAAAACCTGAAATTTAGTGGTAATAGCAATACCTCTAACAACAATAATAACGACAATAAGGATAATAAAGGTGATAATCATAATCGATGAATAAAATCAAAATAAAGAAACACGAATTGTGGCACAACTGAAACTTATTTCTTTCTTCTCGTTTCTCTCTTCTTACATTTTTTCTTCCTCCTCCTCCTCTTACTTCTATTCTCCCTACTACTACCGTGACTCCTTCATTACTTCATCTTCCTCCTTTTCCTCTTCTTTTTCGCCCTTCTTCCTTTCTTTTTATCTTTCCGTTCCTCTCCGTTCGCAAAAATCGTGACCATCCTCCGGGCCCCGACAGACGCACGCACGCACGCACGCACGCACGACGGCCAAGACAAGCGTCGTCACGAAACTCACGAATTTCACGGCCTCGTCTCTCCTCGCCCTTCAACGCATGATCATTACGAATTATTGAGGAGGAGGAGGAACAGGAGGGAAAAGAGAGGAGGAGGAGGAGGAGGAGGAGGAGGAGGAGGAGGAGGAGGAAGAGGTGGGATAGAAAAAGGAGGAGGGAGAGGGAGAGGAAGAGGAGGGAGATGAAGAGGAGGAGGAGGAGGAGGAGGAGGAGGAAGAGGTGGGATAGAAAAAGGAGGAGGGAGAGGGAGAGGAAGAGGAGGGAGAGGAAGAGGGAGAGGAAGAATAGGAGGGAGAGGAAGACGAGGAGGGGGGAAAGGAAGAGGAAGAGGAGGGAAAGAAAGAGCAAGAGGAGGGAAAGGAAGAGAAAGAAGAGGAAGAGGAAGAGGAGGGAGAGTAGCTAAGAAGGAGAAGAAAGAAAAAGAGAAGGACAAAGATTAAAAAGGAATATAAAAAAAAACGTGTAAAGAAAGAACGAGAATATAGAGGACGACACGAAAAAAAGAACGAAAAGACGGAAAAAAGGAAAACGACGAAAAAGGAGGAGCTTAAAGAGCACCCCCCCCCCCCCAAAGGACACTACGTCGAAATCGGCGGCCATTCAAGAGCAATGACGCACACACACACACACCACCTCTCTCGTTCTCATTAATTTCATTCATCTATCCTCGCGACCACCATCTTATCCCGCTCTCGTTGAATTCCATCAGATCAAATCAAAAGAGACTTAAAATAATACCGATATGAATGTATTCGCATAAAAGCTTCCATGATATCAGACATAAAAAAAAATAAAAAAAACATGAACGCGTCTGACGTATGGCAACACTGCGCTTACACCTGTTGCCCTCAGTCACGTCCACGTAATGTCGAGTGGCAACATTCATTTTACGGAATATTACATCCCAACCGCCACGAGGATATCTACAGTGCTTAGCAGGGAGGGGGGAGGGGGGGAGGGGGGAGGGAGAGGGAGGGGGAGAGAAAATGAAAAAAAAGAAAGAAAGAAGGAAAAAAGAAAGAAAAATAAAGAGAAAGAAAAATAAAGAGAAATATAGAAGAAGAAAAAAGAAAGAAAGAGATAAACCATGATAATAAAATAAAAAAACAATAACAGCCCCATTCATGATACACTGAACACCCTAAAAGACAACGTAACCATTTTTCCTTTTAAATTGAATAACTCTTCTCGTCCCGCAACTGAGTGATGTAACAGCACGGTAACAGCAGAGCCAACCCTTATTGTCTCCAGCTGTGAAGGCCGCGTCCGCACGACTTCCTGCAGCGTGTAACCTGCCCATAGCAAGGCGCAGTTCCCGATCCAGAGCGGCAAATTGCTTTGTTTAATCTTTAAATGCAAATCACTTATTTCTGCGTTAGGATTCGGAGATGGAAAGACAAGGCCAATGGCGCAGTATTTTTCTGGACTTAAAGGACAAAAAAAAAAAACAGGTAATTCTTTTTTTCAGCTCTTAAAGAGACAGAAGAAACGGAAGAAAAAGAATGAAGTGCCGACCGGGCCTGATCCGACCAACCGACGCGGAACCGAGCAAACGGCCTCCATGTTGTCCTAACGCTAGAGTTCCTCGCGACGGAATGAACGAAACGTGACGCTGTAACCTCGGGAGTCGACGTCTCGGAAGCGCAGAAACCACGACGAGGGTCTGCCATCTTAGAGAGCGCTCCATGTTATTAATCCCCAGTTCTCTCCAAGGCAGACTCGGGGACGGGGAGGCTCCAGGAGGGTTCAGTCAGCCGGTGCGCCGCCTTCCCCGCAGCTGACGGCACCATCCAGGCTGACACCCCGCTCCGGACGACCACCCGCCTTCGGGTTACGCTCCACGAGAAACGGAGACGCAAAGCCACCTCAAACACCTGACGACCCCCTCCCACCCCCACCCCCAAACCGACAGACGCAGACGCCGATCAGCCGTGCACGCCCGCCCGCCCTTGTCCTGCCGTCTCAGTCAACAGGAGAATGCATCGCGGGCGCCCGATGTCAGTCGCCGCTGACGCCGGTCCTCAAGACCGACCTGGGAAGACTTCCGGTACTTTCGGATGGCGGTGACGTCAGCAAGCCGCCGGGTCGTTGTTCCTACGCCCACGGGATCGTCGCGAACGAACGAACGACCAGGGTACAAAGAGCCCCTGGGGAAACCGGGGGTGGGGGGGGTGGGGATGAAAACACGGAACCACGAAATGCTCGCACACGACGAAAGAATTGGTCTGTCGGTCTGGCTCTTTTTGCCTCCTCCTTTTAGTCTGCCTTTTCCTTCGTTTCTCTTCTTTTAGTCTCCCTCTCCCTTCGTTTCTCGTCTTCTCCCTTCACCTCTCTTTTTGCCCCTCCCTTTCCCACCCAATCTAAGGCAAATCCTATTTCATTACAATACGTAATTGCTTTTCAACCACGTCCAAATCGAAAAAAAATAAATAAAAGCAGACAAAATAAGCTTAAATTCTAGCTTCTTTCAGCTCTCACCCCCCCCAACAAGAGAAGAAGAAAAAAAAACTGCTCTAAATTGTCAGCTGATGCACGAAATCCTCCCAATCGAAGCCAAACGATCGGAAACGGATACGACAACAAACCGAACGAGCGCCGCCGCCAGCAACCGTCGGGCTTCATTCCACGGGCCTCCTTCCGCGGCAACAGGTGTGTAATGGCCACCGCGAACCCGAGCGAGAGGCGGCCGTTGTGGCGTCGGCGATTTTGGGTTCTCTTATGCTGGCTCTTGGCGTCGACGTGGTTGCCCGCTCGATCGGCCGAGCACCGTCGTCGGGCTGCGAATAAACCGACAAATCTACCTCCTTCTCCTCCTCCTCCTTCCCCTTTCCCCTCTTCCTCATACTCTTCACCTTCCTCCTCTTCTCTCTCCCGTTCTTCCCTCTCCTCTTAGCCAGCTTCCTTTATCCCCTCTCCTCTTAGCCAGCTTCCTTTATCCCCTCCCCTCTCCCCTTCCTCCTCCTTCCCTTCCTTGTCTCCGTTCTCTTCCCCCCCCTCCTCCCCAGTGCGGATATAAAATCGAGAAGAAAAAATCAAAAATAATAATCACACTTATTTCCAGCTTTCTCGGTGCGTCGCTTTCCAGATGATGAACCGCAGAGCGCCAAGATGATGGCTCTAAACGAGTTAACGCCTGCGCGATAAATGCCTTAACGAGAGCGACCTGCTGCCAAAAGACATGGCGACGTAAAACTGCCTCAGATCCATCAAAGTCTGGAAATGGGCTTAAATTACGTTGACCCGAAATGTCGCTCCCATACCGCGACAAGCCGACCGAGGCGCCGTAAAGAAAGAAAGAAGAAGAAAAAAAAAAGATAATTGCAGAGGCAGTTGACAAGTGTCACGTGTTGACAAGAGGTAAACACGCCCCCACAAGATAACCCCCCCCCCCCACCCAGGACACAGCCACTCAGAGCGAGGGAACCTACCTACGGATTCACCCCCCTCCTCACACCACTCATCCATACTCATTTTTCTTCACACTTTATCTCATTGAGGCGAACATGCACATGTTCTGATTATTTTTACCGGATAATTGACAGGTCTGTGATAATTATATGACATACAGCGACGTTTTCTCGGACGTGAATTCAGGCAATCATCATTCACCTGTCAAGAGCACCGCTTCTTAAAAGGAGTAGAGTGTGCCCAAGGTGTGAAGTCTGGGTAGCACGCACCTTTCTCTTCCACGACCAATGCCCTCTTCTAACATCTATTACCATTTTCCTCTCCTCCCCATCTTTTTTTTTCTTTTCTTTTTTCTTCTTACAGTTACTTCTTATTTGTCTTTCTCCGTGTTATCTCACCCCTATCTGACTCTTCACACACACACAAAGGCTGCCGCAAGTATATTCAGAGCGACAAGAGATTTTCAAGAGCTGCCATTGAATGACAGACAGGAAAAGGAGAGGCTAAGAGCCGGAGAGAGGAGAGAGTGACAAAGCTAGATAGAGAGACTGATAAACAGATACAAATGGGGAGAGGGGGAAAGGGAGATAGTGAGGGAAGGAAGGAGGGAATGGGACGGAGGGAAGGAAGGAGAGAATGGGAAGGAGGGAAGGAAGGAGAATGGGAGGGAGGGAAGGAAAGGAAGGATGGAATGGGAGAGAGGGAAGGAAAGGAAGGAGGGAATGGCAGTGAGGAGGGACGGAGGGAGAGAATGAATCACAATCACAGGAACGTCCATCTATGTCCCGTGTTCTTTCTTGCAGAACGGACGTGCGCGAAACACGACCCCCAGACCAACCCAGGGGATACAAGAACAGAAAGACACACACACACACACACTCACACACACACACACACACACACACACACACACACAGAGAACACACAGAACACACACCTACACCTACACACACACACACACACACACACACACACACAGAACACCCCCCCCCCACACACACACCTACACACACACACACACAGAACACCCCCCCCCACACACACACACACCTACACACACACAACACTGGGCCAGCCTTCGACATGCCCACGGGCCTGGCTATACTGCAGCATCATGCCCAAGTGCCCCGGAGACTCGCTCCATTGACCTCGGCCTCTTCTCGCTCCATGTCGCGCTCGAGCCAAAGGAACAATTAGATCCTGTTTTGCACTGAGAAACAGACGCAGAGGGAGAGAAGGAGAGGAGAGGGGCGGAAAGGAGAAGGAGGGTAAGGAGTGGAAAAAGGAGAGGGAGAGGAGAGGAAGGAGTGGAAAAGGGAGAGGGAGAGAAGGAGTGGAAGGAGTGGAAAAGGGAGAGGGAGAGAAGGAGAGAAAAACGAAGAGGGAGGGAAAGTATACAGAGGGAGAGAGGAGAGGAGAGAGAAGGAAAGGGGAAGGAGAGGAAGGAGTAGAAAAGGGAGAGGGAGAGGAAGTATACGCGAAGAAAGACAGAGAAAAGAAAAGGAAGAAGAAAAAAAGAAAGAAGAAAAACAAGGGAATGGACACGCAGAACAAACAAGAAAAAAACGGAAAAAAACAAAAAAAACAAACAGAAAACGAGAAGGGAAAAAGGAAAACGGGATTCGGTGGAGACAAACCGTGCCATCATTCGCGAGAAAATGTGTCTCGTTTTTTTTTTGTTCTTTTTTAAGGGGTTACAAAAACATTCCAGGAACAACGGGTCATGATATTACGAAATGGAACAGATCATATAAGATTAAATTGTGTAAAGCGAAATGGAGGAGAAATGCACAGAGCACATCCACCATGTCGAAGTTGCTGAAACAAAGTAAATAGGAGAAATGGGAGAGGAAAAAAATATAGGAAAAAGAGAAGGATGAGAAAGAGGTGGATAAAGAGTTAGAGAATGAAGAAAGGGGGGAAGAAGGGGGAGTAGCAGCAGCAGCAGGAGGAGGAGAAAGAGGAAGTAGAGGAGAATAAAAAGGAAGAGGAGGGAAAAGGAGGAAGAAGAAAGAAAAATAAAAAAAAAGGAAGGAAAAGGAATGACGGAGAGAAAAAGAATAAGAATCTTTCCCCCGCTCCTCCCTGACTCCAGACCCCTGCCACCCGCCCCACCCCATCCCCACCCCACCCCCACCCACCCCAGACTCGCCGCCCCTCCTGTCATGTTCCCGGGGCGGCCTGCCCTTCCGCGCCTGACGCCCGACACGCACTTACACGCCTTTCTTTCGTTCGCTCGGCCAGATATTGTCATTCATTCTCTCCTCCCACTCCTCCTCCTCCTTCATCTTCCATTCCTTTTCTTCGTCTTCTGCCTCTTCTTTCTCCTTCCCCCTCCGGGTCCTCTTCCTACTCCCTCCCTCTCCGTCTCCTCCTTTTCCTTCTCCCTCCCTCTCCGTCTCCTCCTTTTCCTTCTCCCTCCCTGCCTCTCCTTCTCCCTCCCTCTCCGTCTCCTCCTCCTCCTTCTCCCTCCCTCTCCGTCTCCTCCTCCTCCTCCCTCCTTCTCCCTCCCTCTCCTCCTCCTCTCCATCCCTGACACCAAACCTGCTGATAGATTAAGTATCAATAGAAGAATAAGAATCGAAGAATAAGAATAAGAATAAGAATAAAGAATGTCGGGGAGCGTAGAGAAGAAGAGAAGCAGGGAAGCAGGGAGATCCTTCGCATGTGTAGGTCTGGTTCTTCTTCAAGGGACATTTTTTTCTTAAAGATACTAACTGGTACGCTAACTGGTGGTAAAGAACATGGCAAGAAATAAAAGACAGTAATAAAGACAAAAATAACCAAATACTAAGAGTAGCAACAAATAAAGATAAAAAAAATCAGCATTAGTTAAAGCTTCGACAATAATAATAACAATAATGATAATAGAAAAAAAACAACATCAACAGTTACCACTTAAAAAACAACAACAATAACAAAACCTTCGACAACAGCAGCAACAACAGAAAAAAACAAGAACCACGGCATCACTTATAAACCTCGTCTACGCCTACGAACAGGCTAAACAGCAGCGCCGTAGCACGAAGATTCCTAGGAGAGGCCTACAATAAACCTGAGTCCGGCTAACCTTGGCTCGGTATGCGGCCCGTAAGATATAATAATCCTGGAACACATACCTGAGGCGAGAGAGGGAGGGAAGGAAAGAGGGAGGGAGGGAGAGGGGTTTGGAGGGGGGGATGGAGGGAGGGATGGAGAGAGGGAGGGAGGGAGGGAGGGAGGGAGGGAGGGAGGGAGGGAGGGATGGAGAGAGAGAGAGAGGGAAGGAAAGAGGGAGCTAGGGAGGGAGAGAACAGAAAATCTATCACAAATACTACGCTAGCACCTAACCGATCATACACACAAAAAAACGGTAAAAAGACCAAAAAAATCCCAAGCCATAAAACAAACGAAGTCGCGTGCATGACATCCGTTTTCTTTAGTGGAAGACGGCGACCAAAGAAAAAGATAACGCGGCCGAATTCCCTCGAGCATCATCCTTGAAGTTTAATGGATGAGGACAAGCGTAGCGCCCCCTGCAGACGCGAAGAGGAGAGGGAGAGACGGACAGGGAGAGAGGAAGAAAGAGGAAGGAGGGAAGGAGGGATAGGGAGGAGAGGAGGAAGAGGGAGGGAAGGAGAGACAGGGAGGATAGAGGAAGGAGGGAACGAGGGATAGGGAGGGGAGGAGGAAGAGGGAGGGAAGGAGGGACAGGGAGGATAGAGGAAGGAGGGAAGGAGGGATAGGGAGTGAAGGAGAGACAGGGAGGATAGAGGAAGGAGGGAACGAGGGATAGGGAGGGAAGGAGGAAGAGGGAGGGAAGGATGAAGAGGGAAGGAAAGATTGAAGAGGGAGAGGAGGAGGAAGGGAAGGGAAGGAAGAAGAGGGAGGGAGGGAAGGATGAAAAGAGAGAGAGAGAGAGAGAGAGAGAGAGAGAGAGGGAGAGAGAGAGAGAGAGAGAGAGAGAGAGAGAAAGAGAAAGAGAGAGAGAGAGAGAGATGGCTGGATTGATAGATAGATAAATAGATAGAGAGAGAGAACACCAAGGCAAAGAGAGAAATCCAGACCAACTGAACAGGTTTAAGAAAGCATTAAAAGTGGAGAACGTGAGGTTATAACGGGAGACGAGATGGCGCCACTTACACCCCAGTGGCCTCAATAAAGCCAATCTTTTTCTACGAACACATGTGCGTACATACACACACACACACACACACACACACACACACACACACACACACACACACACACACACACACACGTACACACACACACACACACACACACACACACACACACACATACACACACACACCGAAATAGATACACATCTATCAATCTAGACATGCATATCTACCGTATAGAGAGATAGATGAATGCTCATCTACCAGACAGATGGACAGACATGCATTCATTTCTGTGAATATACACGCCCGTACGTGAACATTCACTGCGTCGGGCCTCCCACAATTTGAGCAAGCTGGCCGAGTGTCACACGCACAAGCACCCTCGCGGATGTACACGCACACGCACGCATATTTGCGAAAGAAAAACGAGAGATAAAAAGAACAAAACCAGGCCGGCAATTTAAACAACACAGCTAACTTGGCAGACGAAACTGGCAGATGGCATTACACTGGGACCCTGGAGAATGACTTGGCAGATGGCACCCACAGGTACAAAGAGGGTAAGGTGGTTACTGGGGAAATACTCGGTACCATCCATCTCGAATTCTGGGAAACATATCATTAAACGCCCTGGAAAGGGAACCCTGGACTAAAGCAGAGAGAAAGAGAGAGAGAGAGAGAGAGAGAGAGAGAGAGAGAGAGAGAAAGAGAGAGAGAGAGAGAGAGAGAGAGAGAGAGAGAGAGAGAGAGAAGGAAAGAGAGAGAGAAAGAAGGAAAGAGAGACAGAGAGAAGGAAAGAGAGACAGAGAGAAGGAAAGAGAGAGAGAAAGAAGGAAAGAGAGAGAGAGAAAGAAGGAAAGAGAGAGAGAAAGAAGGAAAGAGAGAGAGAGAAAGAAGGAAAGAGAGAGAGAGAAAGAAGGAAAGAGAGAGAGAGAAAGAAGGAAAGCGAGAGAAAGAAAGAAAGGAAAGAGAGAAAGAAAGAAAGGAAAGAGAAAGAAAGAGAGAAAGAAGGAAAGAAAAAAAAGAAAATACCCATTGAAAGCGAAATGCTCGACAAAACGAATGGCCAATATGGACCAGCAAAGAACCTAGTCAATCGGGGAAAAATACAAGGAAAAAAATGGATACGAGCGACACAAAGAAGACACACTAACCTTCCAGAAGAAACTGGAAGAAGTCAAAACAAAGAGCAATCAGGAAAAACGAGGAACAAGAAAAAGAAACAGAAGAAGAAGAAAGTACATTTCTAAACCTTCCAAAACGGAAACGGAAATCCAAACTTCATTATGAAAAAAAAAATAATAAATAAATAAATAAAATAAATAAAAAATCCTTTCCTCGTCCCGTCTGTCCACTAACATACACAAATCTACGGAAATCGCACGCCCACTTTGAACCACTCGCGATGAATCATACATGCGACAGACCCCTTGTCCGCAACCCGAATGCACGAGAGTCATCGGGCAGTCATATCACCGCGTCCATCAGTAATCAATAAAACCCGCCAACCTCATCTCCAAATAAGGTCAGGTCATGTTTTGTATCTTGGGATCGTTCGCCGCCTGTGCCTTTTTTGGGGAAACTTCTGGAAACCGGCCAAAGGTCAGCACAACGGCCCTCGCTGACCTTCGCTCCGGCACTCTCGGTCTGGCAGCCGCGAGTGTGGTCGTCGCGGTATAGTCGTTAGAAAAAAATGACATTGAAAAAATGAAAAAAATGAACTACATAGGCAAAGACTGAGAAAATGCGTCATGTTTTACTGTTTTTCATTCACCAAAAGCTACATTTTCTTATCGGACAAAATAAAAATGATGCTTATCTCTACCATAGCTTTAACCCTCCCACCGACACCCCACCCCACCCTCCACTCTCAAACCTATCCTCCCTCACCCCCATTTCGACGCCTCTCTCCCCCTTCCCCACCCCTTTCTCCCCCACTGTCACGCATGACAGGAGACGTCAATGCCACCTCTCTCTCTCTCTCCGCCTTGGTGTCTTATCACGGCGCATAATAAAACCGTAACCCGATTTTTTTCTAACTCTCTCTTTTATTAAGGTTATCAATCCCTCTCTCCTTCTTCTCTTCCTCTCCTCACCCTTGTTATCTTTCTTTGTTCTTTCGCCTTGCCATGCACACACGTACAGATGCAAAAACACATGATTAACTAATTACAAGAATAATGCAACAATGATAAAAAACACACGCAAACAAGGGCTGTTCTAATCTCAAAAATGACGCCAATTAAAAGGTGACATTACGTGAAAAATAAAAACAAAAACAATAAACAAAAACAAACAAAACAGCTCATTTAAACTCCATTTCCTAAACCTGACCTTAAGATAGCGAGAGCGAGGGAGGGGAAGGGAGAGGGGAGAGAGGAGGGGAAGCAATAGGGGTGGGGAGGGGTGAGACGGGGGGGGGGATAAAGACCTGCCTCCCCCTCCTTCCATAATGCGAGGGTGGGGCCACGGAAAGTCGTCAAGAATGACTGCCATTACCGCGTCATTCTCGAACACAAACCATACATTCATGGTCTTTATAAACTCTCTCTCTCTCTCTCTCTCTCTCTCTTTCCCTTTACCTTCCTCACTCCGCTTCCCCCTGCCTCCTTCCCCTACCCCCCTTCCCCTCACGCTTAAGGAATAGCCCTAATCCTTCTCTCTGAATTATCCAAGCATTAAACCCTCGTGATGTTGCCACCTGCCTTCTAATCCGTGTCCGAAAAGCCGAATTTCGTATCAGCATCCACAACATTTCCAAAACAAACACACAAACGCTACCTAAACGAACAAACGCAAACTTCAGAAACTTTCATAATAGTAAAACCGCACGCAAACCGCCCCCGCACAAACGCACGCACAAAAAACATTCCTCCACGCTCGCAGGCCTTACGAGATTTTCGAGGATACGTGACGGTCCGTAACCATCACGACCCACGACTCTGCTCTACAGGGCAGTGGGCGGGGTGGGCGTCGACGCCCGAGGACCTACTCCAGACGCTCATCAGCACTCAAAGCTCCCACTAGGCTACATCTGAGGACTACGCAGACGATCAGACTAGATCCTACACTGGGATCCTTCGTGGATGCTATGTCTGATTCAACTTTCTCCTGTTTTATTTTCATTTTCTTCTTTTATCCCTTGACAGGTCAAATGTAAAACTAGAGAACAACAGATAGAAGAATAATGATAGGGAGAAGGAACTGCTGCCGGGGAGGAGGCCAAGCTGCCCCCGTGACTTCGAGAAAGTTCAGCCGAGCGCCCGGTAATACCTGGTCGGGCCGACGCTGATGCCACGCTGTCATGAAGCATGTGAGTCGAACGCTGGGCGCCCCCGGCCGACGTGGCAGGAGGGGAGGGGGCCCAGGGAGGCGAGAGGAGGGTAGGTGAGCCCTGTGTAGCAGCTCCCTCACCCCCTCCTCCCTGCCTCGCGTGACCTTGGCCCTGGGGAACGCCAGAAACCAGTTGGCACGCCAGCAAAGCGGCTACAGGGGGTCCCTTAAAGATGTTCGCGTCGTCCGCCATCGAACAAGACACCGAACCCACACTTATTTTCGGATAATCTGGCCCCTTTTAACGGAACCGCGAACGCACTGAAAGCCTACCTGGGAGAGAGGGGGTGGGGTGTAGGGGTGGTAAGTGAAGAGGAGGAGGAGGAGGAAAAAGACGGAGACGCATGAGAGGGCGCAGAAAAAGATGGAAGGAATAAAGTGAGAGAGAGGGAGAGTGAGAGTGAGAGGGAGTGAGAGGGAGTGAAGGGGAAGTGAGGAGTGAGGAGTTTGAGGGGGGAAGTGAGGAGTGGGGAGTGTGAGGGGGAGTCCGAAGTGAGAGGGAGGGGAGAGGAAATGGCGCATGAACACTTTTGGGTTGTTGTCAAGCAGCCAGGTCTTTTGTATCGCCGCCTCTTGCCGTTCTCTCGGAGGTCATGCGCCATCAACCCAGGTCGTGGAAGTCAGGAAAATTGCAACGGATACATAGACCAAAAGATAAAACGGACGCCTTGGTATTAAACACGCATCTTCGGGCTAAAGAGAGAGAGAGAAAAAAAACATCGCCTACACCATCAACGCCTATGCTCCTCTGCCCATGACTCTTAGCTATGGGCGCAGAGCCTCGTTACCGCCGCCCACACCGGATCCGCCCACGTGCCTCGTGACGGGATCCCATCGCCGCTCTTGTCAATTCGCCCGTTTTGGAGGAACTCACGCCTCTCCCATTAGCCCTCCCTCCCCTATTTCCCTTCCCTCGCTCCATTAGCCACCTCCCTACCCCACTTACTCCTCCCTCCCCCACTGGCCCCTCCCTCCCCCACTAGCCCTTCCCTCCCCCACTAGCCCTTCCCTCCCCCACTATCCCCTTCCTCCCCCACCAGCCCCTCCCTCCCCCACTATCCACTCCCTCAATTTTGCCGTCATCCATGCCGCCCTCGCACGCCACTACACGCGCTCTTGTTCCGCCCTACGTCAGAGCGCTGGAGCCTCCCCTGGACTCCTTCCAACTCTCCCGGGGGCATCGGCCACTTCGCAAGGCTGACTGACTGACCCCTTGGCCCCCTGTCCCTGGCCCCCTGTCCCTGGTCCCCCCTCCCCTCTCCCTTGTCCTTACCGCTCTCCCTTTTGTTAAAGATCGTCTTTATCCTCGTCGGCGGAGGAGAAAAGGGGGATGGAGAAGAATGGAAGGGAAGGAGGAAGGAAGGGAAGACAGAGAGGGAGGGAAAGGGGGGAAGGAAGGGAAGACAGAAGGAGGGAAAAGGGGGAAGGAAGGAAAGATGGTAAGAGGGGCAAGATGGAAGGAAGGAGAGAACGAATAAGCGGGAGGAAGGAAGTGAGGAGGAGAAGGTGAAAGGAAAAGGAGTAAGGTAAGAACGACGAAGGGAAGGAGAGGCGAAAGGAGGAGGGATCCTTTTACTCTTCTCTGTCCTCGCACCCAAACTACGCGACGAAGAGAAAATCAATCCGACGCCAGGACCTGCACTCTCTTCCTATAGCAGATGGTTAGACGAATAGACGAGGTGGGGGGGGGTGAGGGGGAGAGGGGTGAGGGGTGAGGGCAAAGTGAGATCTCCAGAAATTCAACTTGAGAAGTTTTTATTCTCGTCTTTGCTGTCCTCTCTTGTAAGGCCAATTAGCCGCAACTATAAAAAAGCACAATAAATGGATATCGCGCAGGCTAGGACACGCTGTAACCTGGGTAATTTACCTTCTTTCTTTCTTTTTCCTCTCTCTGTCTCTCTACCTCCCTCTCTCTCTCTCTCTACCTCTCTCTCTACCTCTCTCTCTACCTCTCTCTCTCTACCTCTCTCTCTCTCTCTCTCTCTCTCTCTCTCTCTCTCTCTCAACCTTCGAGTCTAAGGTGTACAAAGCACCTCTCAGCGTGCATTCCACGGACCAAGTGCGTCGGGCTGAGGGGGAAGGGAGACGACGAGGGAGGGGGAGAGAGAGAGAGGAAGGAAAGAGGCATGAGAAGGGAAGGAGTGGGAGAAGGAGGAAGAGAGAGAGGGTAAGGGCATGAGAGAGGGAGAGAGAGAGGGTAAGGGCATGAGAGAGGGAGGGAGAGAGAGACGGAGGTACAGGATGGGGACACAGGGGAGGGAGAGAGGGAGAGGGAGAGGGAGGGAGAGAGGGAGACGCGACCCTCACTCTCCACCGGGTGAAGGGTCACTCACCCCGCACAGCCTTTCTCGTCACTATAATACATAATCCGGTAATAGGCAGCGCAGGTATGGATGACGAGGGCGCCCCCCCTCCCCCCTCCGCCCCGCCCCCCTGTGCAACAATGCAAGGAAGCAAAGGATCACCGGCTCGGGGAGAGTCCTGAGACGCCCCTCGCTCGAGAAATCAATTTAGAATTCACACGACCGAGGAGCACCGACCTCGCCCACCTGCAGGGAAGCGCGCGGACAGGTAGGTGAAGGAGGAGGGGGGAGGGGGGAAGGAGGAGGATGGAGGGGGATGGAGAGGGAAGGGGGAAAAGAGGAGGAGGAGGAGGAGGAGGAGGAAGAGAGAAGGAGAGGAAAAGGGGAGAGGGAAGAGGGGGAGGAGGTGGGGAGGAGTGGGGGTGTAGGAGGGGCATAAAGGCAGATTAAGAGGAGGGAGTAGGGGGGAGGGAAAGGGAGGGAGGGGAAGGACAAAGGCGTAGGGACGATGATGATAAAGGGAAGAGAAGGCGGAGAGATAAGGTGAGTAAAGAGGAGGAGGAGGAGGAGGAGGAGACGGGGAGGTGGATACGAAAGGGGGAGTAGGAGGGACCAGGAACATCAGGAAGATCGAGAGAAGGATGTGGAGGAAGAGGATCCAGGGGGAAGGGGGATGGGGGGTGGGGGTCAAGATGCTGATGATAATTTATTCCCCCTTGCCTCGTCCCCTCGGCGACCCGAGATGGACCCGAGGAAAACGTGCCCAAAGAAAATCCTTCAGTCTCCACGTGTCATAACGGTAAAGGCTCAGTTCCTCCGTGCATTACATATTTTTCCCCCCCTTCTCCTTTTCCCTCTTCCATCTTTCACGTCCCAACTCTCCACCCCCTTTTCGACTCTCTCTCTCTCTCTCTTTTCACTCCAACCTTCAATCATCATCCCCCTCCTACCCTTCTAACCCCCCTCCTGCCCTTCTAACGCCTCCTCCTACCCTTCTAACCCCCCACCTCCTTCCCCACAGCGCCATGACACAAAGCCATCCCCTACAATGGAAGTTGACGGAGTCGCTCGGCATAATGAAACCCCGCAGAAAAAAAAAAAAGAAAAAAAAAAAAACAGGTCAAATTACGAGCGCCGAGGTCACCACGCCTCGCCGCCGGCCCTGTGCGTTATCCAGGCTCGGGTCAAAGGAGGTCGGCGGGCAAACTGGACATTTAATGGGTTAATGGGCACCGAGATCGCCGTGCTTTCCGCTGAACCGAATCGCGGAGGGGGGGGGTTGGGGAGGATGGAGGGGGGGGATTAGGACGTGAGGGCAGCGGTCCAGGATCCGAGGCATAACGTGATGGCATGATGTCGGGAGGTTAAAGAGGAGGAGAAAGAGGAACAGGAGGGGGTGGGAGGGAAGAAGAGGAGGGAGGAAGGGAGAAAGAAGAGGAGGGAAGAGAGAAGAGGAGGGAGGATGGAGGGAAGAAAAGGAGGGAGGATGGAAGGAAGAAGAGGAGGGAGGATGGAAGGAAGAAGAGAAGGGTGGGAAGAAGGGAAAGAGAAGAGGAATGGGAGGAAGGAAGGAAGAAAAGGAGGGTGGATGGAAAGCAGAAGAGGGAGGGAGGGAGGAAGGGAGAGAAAAGAGAAAGAAGAAGAGATTGAGAAGGTAAAGAAAAAAATGACGTTGAAGAAGGATATAAGAAAAATATTACGAAAACATTTATTGAATTTAGAACCAAGAAATAAGGATCTCGTGATGATAGTGATTAATGGTGATGATAGTGACTGGCGCTGATGGGCGATGATGCGCTGTGGGTGATGGTGACGATGGTGACTAAGTGATCAAGTCCAAGGTGCATGACAATCAGCGTTATCATGCTCTTGCTTGCAAACGCACTGCATAAGTTAAGGCCAACTCTTGCAAGCACATTTCAGTCAACGTACGCATCTACACAAGAAAAAAGAGAAGAAAGAAGATGAGGAGAGGAAAAAAGAGAAGGAGGAAAAGAAGAAAGAAAGAAGAGAAGAGCGAGAAGACGAAGAACAAAACGAAGAAATTACACAAGCACAGTAATCATTTCGGAAAACACGAGGAACAATGCGATGGGAAGGAAGGAAAGAGAGAAAGACAAGAAAAAGACGCACTTAAATAACGCAGAGTGAAGTGCTTGAGCAAACATTCCCTTTTGCAGCACGAGGAAGAAAGAGCGAGACGAGAGCGAGGCGATAAATTCCAAGACGGGGAAGCTGTTCGTGGCGGCGCGCGAGAGAGCATCTCAGAAGAAACTGGTTGCGGAAGAGGAGGAGGAGGACGGGGAGGGAGGTGGAGGAGGAGGAGGAGGAGGAGGAGGAGGAGGAGGAGGAGGTAGGAGGATGGGGAGGAGGAGGTAGGAGGATGGGGAGGAGGAGGTGGATGAGAATGAGGAGGAGGAGGAGGAGGGGGTGGTAGAGGAGGATGAGGGGGGAGGGGGAGAGGGAGGTGGAGGAGGAGAAGAAGGAGGGGGAGATGGAGGAGGAGGAGGAGGAGGAGGAGTGGGGGGTGGAAGGTCGCCGTGTTACAGTGTTTTACCTGAAGTGTGCAAGTATGTGGAGTAAGAAATAATCATCAACGAAAAAAAAATTCCTCCTTCCCCTCTCCCATCCCCCCCCCCCCGCCCCCTCTTCCGAAACCGACACGTCCGAATTCATCGACTTCAGAAAAAATACATCCGACCTATCACCGCCCCTGCACATCACCACCACCCGAGGGCAGCGTCCGACGGGGGCCGAGTCTCTATGGCAACCACCGCGCCCAAACATGACAATTACAGCTTGGCCAATCGGACCATCGCCGGGCTGGGCATCTGCCATCCCTGGGTACGTTTGGGTTCGTCTTCTTGTCGTCCTCTTTTGCTCGCCCTTCCGTAGTAACGCGGCAAAGGGTCGGGCAATAAAGGCTCAGGCAAGTAAATGGCGAAACGGAGGAATGAAACAAACCAACAGAAAGAGATGAGACGGTCAGCGTCAGCGGATTAGCATGCAGAGCCGAGTGTTGCAAGACAGCGGTTTGCAACGGCTCGTGGTCCTGCATCTATGAGCAGAATCGGCATTTCGCCTCCTGGAGCTCAAGCACTTTTTCTCCTCGCGGCCCTCGGAGCCGAAACAAATTCATTTCCTTTCGTCAAAGCCGCCCATCGCCGCGCTGATGACGGCGATCGTGACGTGTGCTCGCGAGGCGCTGTCAGCCGGACACGCGATAAGCAGCATCCTCCTGACGCTTTCCTCCCCCCTCCCCCTCCTCCCCCGGGCTTTCGGACGGGGCTAAACACCGGCGCCGTCCCGCGGGCCCTCCTCAATCAT